>NC_067400.1:295756898-296059231 GCF_016432865.1 Antechinus flavipes | reverse complement strand
CCCATTTAAGAAAAAGAAATAGAACAAGCTATTATTAATCAACTCCCTTAGAAAATCCTCAGGATCAGATGTATTTACATGTGAATTCTACCAAACATTTAAAGAACAATTAGCCCCAGTGTTATATAAACTATTTGATAAAATAGGGAATGAAGGAGTCCTACCAAATTCCTTTTATGACACAGACATGGTACTGATACCTAAACCAGGTGGGTGGAAAATAGAGAAAGAAAATTATAGAGCAATCTCCCTAATAAATATTGATGCTAAAATCTTAAATAAGATATTAGCAAAAAGATTATAGAAAATCTTCCCTAGGATAATACACCAAGATCAAGTAGGATTTATACCAGGAATGCAGGACTGGTTCAATATTAGGAAAACTATCAATATAACTGGCCATATTAATAACCAAATTAACAAAAAAACATATGATCATCTCAATAGATACAGAAAAATCATTTGATAAAATCCAACATCCATTCAAATTAAAAACATTTGAGAGTATAGGAATAAATGGACTTTTCCTTAAAGTAACAGTAGCATCTATTTAAAACCATCAGTAAGCATCATATATAATGGGGACAAACTGCAACCATTCCCAATAAGATCAGGAATGAAACAAGGTTGCCCACTATCACCGTTACTATTCAATATTGTATTAGAAATGCTTTGGCAAGAAAAGTTGAAAGAGAGATTAAAGGAATTAGAGTAGGCAATGAGGAAACCAAATTATCACTCTTTGCTGATGATATGATGGTATACTTAGAGAACCCCAGAGATTCTACTAAAAAGTTATTAGAAATAATCTGCAACTTTAGCAAAGTTGCAGGATACAAAATAAACCCACATAACTCATCAGCATTCTTATATATCACTAACAAAATCCAACAGTCAGAGTTACAAAGAGAAATTCCATGTAAAGTAATTACTGATAGTATAAAATACTTAGGAATCTATCTGCGAAGGGAAAATCAGAAACTTTATGAGCAAAACTACAAAACACTTTCCACACAAATTAAGTCTGATCTAAGCAATTGGAAAAAATATTAAATGCTCTTGGATAGGGTGAGCAAATGTAATAAAGATGACAATATTACCTAAACTAATCTATTTATTTAGTGCTATACCAATCAGACTTCCAAAAAAACTATTTTAATGACCTGGAAAAAAATAACAAAGTTCACATGGAAAAACAAAAGGTCAAGAATTTCAAGGGAATTAATGAAAAAAAAGTCAAATGAAGGTGGCCTAGCTATACCAGATCTAAAATTATATTATAAAGTAGCAGTTACCAAAACCATTTGGTATTGGCTAAGAAATAGATTAGTTGATCAGTGGAATAGGTTAGATTAAAGGACAAAACAGCCAATAACTTTAATAATATAGTGTTTGACAAACCCAAAGACACCAGTTTCTGGGATAAGAATGCATTATTTGACAAAAATTGCTGGGAAAATTGGAAATCAGTATGGCAGAAACTAGGCATTGACCCACACTTAACACCATACACCAAGATAAGGTCAAAATGGGTTCATGATCTAGGCATAAAGAATGAGATGATAAATAAATTGGAAGTGCATAGGATAGTTTACCTCTCAGACCTGTGGAAGAGGGAGGAATTTATGACCAAAGAAGAACTAGAGATCACTATTGACCACAACATAGAAAATTTTGATTATATCAAATTGAAAAGTTTTTGTACAAACAAAACAAATGCAAACAAGATTAGAAGGGAAACAATAAACTGGGAAAACATTTTTACAATCAAAGGTTCTGATAAAGGCCTCATTTCCAAAATATATAGAGAATTGACTCTAATCTATAAGAAATCAAACCATTCTCCAATTGATAAATGGTCAAAGGATATGAACAGACAATTCTCAGATGAAGAAATTGAAACTATTTATAGATATATGAAAATATGCTCCAAATCATTATTAATCAGAGAAATGCAAATTAAGACAACCCTGAGATACCACTACACACCTGTCAGATTGGCTAGAATGACAGGGAAAGATAATGCGGAATGTTGGAGAGGATGTGGAAAAACAGGGACACTGATACATTGTTGGTGGAATTGTAAACACATCCAGCCATTCTGGAGAGCAATTTGGAACTATGCTCAAAAAGTTATCAAACTGTGCATACCCTTTGATCCAGCAGTGTTTCTACTGGACTTATACCCCAAAGAGATACTAAAGAAAGGAAAGGGACTGTATGTGCCAAAATGTTTGTGGCAGCCCTGTTTGTAGTGGCTAGAAGTTGGAAAATGAATGGATGCCCATCAATTGGAGAATGGTTGAGTAAATTGTGGTATATGAATGTTATAGAATATTATTGTTTTGTAAGGAATGACCAGCAGGATGAATACAGAGACGACTGGCAAGACTTACATGAACTGATGCTGAGTGAAATGAGCAGAACCAAGAGATCATTATATACCTCAACAACGATACTGTTTGAGGATGTATTCTGATGGAAGTGGACCTCTTTGATAAAGAAAGCCTTAATTGATCAAAGATGGACAGAAGCAGCTACACCCAGAGAAAGAACACTGGGAAATGAATATAAACTGCTTGCATTTTTGTTTTTCTTCCCGGGTTATTTATGCCTTCTGAATTTAATTCTCCCTGTGCAACAAGAAAACTGTTCGGTTCTGCACACATATATTGTATCTAGGATATACTGCAACATATCTAACATATATAGGACTGCTTGCCATCTGGGGGAAGGGGTGGAGGGAGGGAGGGGAAAAATCGGAACAGAAGTGAATGCAAGGGATAATGCTGTAAAAAATTACCCTGGCATGCGTTCTATCAATAAAAAGTTATTAAAAAAAATACTCTAGTGTTCGAAAAACCAAAAACCCCAGCTTTTGGGATAAGAATTCACTGTTTGACAAAAATTGCTGGGAAAACTGGAAACTAGTATGGCAGAAACTAGGCATTGATCCATACTTAATACTGTACACTGGGTTTATGACCTAGGCATAAAGAATGAGATTATAAATAAATTAGAGGAACACAGGATAGTTTACCTCTCAGACTTGTGGAAGAAGAAGGAATTTATGACTAAAGAAGAACTAGAGATCATTACTGATCACAAAATAGAAAATTTTGATTACATCAAATTGCAAAGTTTTTGTACAAACAAAACTAATGCAAACAAGATTAGAAGGAAAGCAATAAACTGGGAAAACATTTTTACAGTCAAAGGTTCTGATAAAGGTCTCATTTCCAAAATATATAGAGAATTGACTCTAATTTATAAGAAATCAAGCCATTCTCCAATTCATAAATGGCCAAAGGATATGAACAGACAATTCTCAGATGAAGAAATTGAAACTATTTCTAGCCATATGAAAAGATGAGTCAAATCATTATTAATCAGAGAAATGCAAATTAAGACAATTCTGAGATACCACTACATACCTGTCAGACTGGCAAAGATAATGACAGGGAAAGATAATGTGGAATGTTGGAGGGGATGTGGGATAACAGGGACACTAATACATTGTTGGTGGAATTGTGAATATTCTGGAGAGCAATTTGGAACTATGCTCAAAAAGTTATCAAACTGCAAACCCTTTGACCCAGCAGTGTTACTACTGGGCTTATATCCCAAAGAGATCTTAAAGAATGGAAAGGGACCTATATGTGCAAGAATGTTTGTGGCAGCCCTCTTTGTAGTGGCCAGAAACTGGAAACTGAGTAGATGCTCATCAATTGGAGAATGGCTAAATAAATTGTGGTATATGAATAATATGGAATATAATTGTTCAGTAAGAAACGACCAATGCGATGATTTCAGAAAGTCCTGGAGAGACTTACATGAAATCATGCTGAGTGAAATGAGCAGGACCAGGAGATCATTGTATACTTCAACAACAATACTATATGATGATCAATTCTGATGGATCTGGCCATCTTCATCAATGAGATGAACCAAATCAGTTCTAATGGAGCAGTAATGAACTGAACCAGCTACATCCGGTGAAAAAACTCTGAGAGATGAGTAAGAACCATTACATTAAATTCCCAATCCCTATATTTTTGCCCACCTGCATTTTTGATTTCCTTCACAGGCTGATTGTACAATATTTCAGAATCTGATTCTTTTTGTACAGCAAAATAACGATTTGGACATGTATACTTATTTTGTATTTAATTTATACTTTAATATATTTAACATGTATTGGTCATCCTGCCATCTAGGGGAGGGGGTGGGGGGAAGGAGGGGAAAAATTGTAACAAACGGTTTGGCAATTGTCAATGCTGTAAAAAAAAAAAAAAAAAAGAATTTATCCACAGCATTAAAAACTTCTCCATTTGCTGTAGCCAATGGTTCCATATATGGGTGCTGCGGTACTGACTGATGGAGTGCCTGTGTTTTTTTTTTTTTGGTGTTAATTGTTAGGTGAAAATTAGCACAAGCAGTAGAGAATTGATCCATATTTTATTGTATCTCTGCTTTAGAGTCTGCAAACAAAAAATCAAGTACCAACACTCCTTCCACTTTAGTTTTGGCTTGTAGCCTTTCCAAGTTGAAGAATTTCCCATCAGTGCAGTAGCTAAGTTTTATGCCATTTTTGTGCTCATTTAAAGGTGTTTGAAGACATCACGCTAAAAAACATGGGAGCAAGCACACAGCCTTATTTCTATATTAACATCCAGGTTCATCTTTATCTTTATCATTGTTAGTTAATAAGTAATTCTTAGCACCTACTATGTTTCAGGCATCATACTAAATTGTGGGGATTGAAAAGCAAAAGATAGCTCCTACTGTCATGGTCAAAAGGGAGAAACATATCAATAATGATGTACAAACTTACTCTCTCTTTTTCTCTTTCTCTGTCTCTGTCTTCTTATAAGAAATTGGATATCATCAGTAGGATACCATAGAATTGAAGATCAAAATAAAACTTCACATCAAAAAAGCAATTTTAATTGGGACTTGAAGGAATCCAGGAAGCAAAGATGAAGAGAGCTGGATTTGCAGATATGGAGAGTAATAGGTGAAAAAGTCCAAAGTCTGGTGATGGAATATCTTCTTTAAAGAAGAACAAGGAGATCAGAATCATTGGATTTCAGTGTACATTGGTGAGGAATAAGATTTAAGAAGACTAGAAAAGTAGAGAAGGCCAGGTTGTAGAGTTTTGAATGTGAAACAGAAGATTTTGTATTAGGAAGATCGATGTTTCAAGTGAGTGGAGGATGGATTATTGTTAGAATTCTTACAAGGTGCTAAGTCAGTGGAATTGATAGAGACAATGGTTATTTAGCAGCGTGCTTAACAGTTTTCAAGATGTACTTAGTACTTATTAGAGTTCACACCTTTAAGAGAGCACATATAAGCTAGGAGCTTCACCTAGGATGCACTTCGGGAGATTCACAAGTCAGGATTGAGTCCAGGAGATTCACACGTCAGAAGCCCATCAACTCACTCTTGGAGGCGGAATCAGATTCTTTCCATTTTTCCACCTTTGTGCTGGTTGGAGACAGAAGCTGGAGAGGCAAAGGACTAGTGGCAAAAGCTCTGGGAACCAAGGAGAGAGATAAGCCTCTAAGAAAGCTAACTGGGACCAAGGAAGGAGACAATATTTGGAAAGAGAAAATAAAGGATCTGGACTTTAACTCCTGGCTACATTTGGGGTGATTACTTTGAACTGAAATGAAAGCTGCCTCTAGAAGCTCCCCAAGAAACTTAACACCCAGAGAATAATATATTTTAGAGAAAAATATTACAGATCGTAGTGCGAAGAGAATTGAATCAGAGAGCCAGCTCCAGGGTAGCAGCATTATCAGAGGAGAGAAATGTTGGATGCATACAAGAGATATTAAAAGGCAAAATTAATAGGACTTAATAACTTATTGTATATGTAGAATGAAAGATATTGAATAATCAATCAACAGTGACACTTGGCATTTGAGCCTGGATCACTGGGAAAAAAGTGATAAAAGTGAAATCTAGAAAAGGAGACAGTTTTATAGATTTTACAGGTCTGAGCTCTCTAGAACTTAGGAAAGATTTTAGGGCTGCATAAGTAGATTACAATTCATTAGCTAAAGATTGTAACTGAATCCATGGGAGCTAATGAGATCAAGTGGAATAGTATAGTAGAAGGAAAGAAATGGGTCCAGGAGAGAGCTTCGAGGTATACCTAACTTTAGAAAGCATGATCTATATAAACACACAGCAAAGAGTTTGAGAAAGAGAGGTCAGACAGGAAAAGAACCAAGATAGCTTTATGGAATTCCAAAAAGAAGAGATATTAAGGAGAAGAGATTGATTGACAACAATGTTAAGTCAGAGAGGTTAAGAAAAATAAAGATTGGGAAAAAAATTCAGCCTTTAGATTTAGCCATTAAGGCATAGTTTTCCTTTTATGTACATTTCAATATCTTTATGTGGAAGATAGTGGAGAGAAGTCAGGAAATTGCCCAAACTCTTCCACTAGTTTTCCTCAGAAACAATGTTATAATACACTTCTAAATAGATTTTGGAGCAACAGAACCCACAAAAAGATAAGAGTAAAACAATTTTACAGTTTGATATAATTTAGAAGGACTTCAGCAAAGATCTGTCTCACTTGAGTAAAAGGTAGAGAGCACAGTTCAGGACAATGGTGTATGGGCAAACCAGCAAGAGGCTCTTAGCCATAGCAGAGATAAACAACCAATCACCTCAATCCTAGTTCAGCAAGCCAGTGGTTTAGCAGGCTAGCTGTGAAGCCTCCAGCTCTTTCATAGAAGGCAAATTGTAAGCTCCAGAATGCCAGCAAAACAAGCACAATGAAGCTTGACCACACTAGTGCAGTAAGTAACCCTTAGCACTGGAAGCCCCAATATGGAAAGTCAGTAAATAGGCCTTTAGCACTCTTAGCACTTTAGCCCAGAATAAGAAGCCTGGTATGCCGAAGGAGAGCTCAACTTTAAAGGTCACTAAATAGGCTAAGAAAGATCCCTGACCATAGAAAGCTACCATGGTTACATGGAAGATCAGAACACAAATTTAGAATAGGACAACACTAAAAAATGCTGATATGTGAAATCTCATAGGGGAATATGAATTAGTCTCAAGTTCATAAAGTTTTCTTGGAAGAACTCAAAAAGGATTTTAAAAATAAAGTAAGAGAGAAAGAAGAAAAATTGGGAAAAAAATGACAATTATGCAGAAGAATTATGAAAAAAAAGGTCCACAGATTGGAAAAGGAAGCCCCAAAATTAAGAAAATAAGAAAAAGAAAATAACACCTTAAAAATAGAATTGAATAAGTGGAAACAATTTCATTGAAGAAAACAACTCTTTTAAAAGCAAAATTCACCAAATGCAAAAGGAAATACAAAAGCTAACTGAAGAAAATAATTCCTTAAAAATTAGAATTGAGAAAGGAAAAGCTAATGAGACATCAAGAAAAAATTCAAAAGAATGAAAAAAAATAGCAGAAAATGTAAAATGCCTCATTGGGAAAAAAAAAAAAAAACTAACATGGAAAAGAGATCCAGGAGTGATAATTTAAAACTTATTGCTCTAACTGAAAGTCAAGATTAAAAAAAAAAAAAAAGATCCTGAACAGCATCTTTCAAAAAATCCTCAAGAAAAACTGCCCTGATATTCTAGAATCAAGAGTCATTGAAAGAATTCATCAATTACCTCTTGAAGGAAACCTAAATAAGGTTTACACAAGATTTAGCCACTTGCATATTAAAGAATCTGAGAGGTTGGAATTTGATATTTGGAAAGAAAAGGAGGTTGAATTACAACTTAAGACTACCCAGCAAAAGTGAGCCTAATTTTTCAGGGGAAAAGATCCATCAAATGGAGAACTTTCCAACTTTTCTGAGTAAAAGAGCAGAACTGGACCAAAATTTTGACAAATACAAGACTGAAGAGAAACCTAAGAAGATATACAGGAAACAAAACAAACAAACAAACAAAAATATGTTGTTCAATAAAATTAAATTATTGATGTCCCAATACAGGACATGATACTTGTAACTCTTGAGAATTGTATCTCTGTCTTGCTTTTCTGGGATGCTACTTCTTTCAGAGAGCATAACTCATTCTGAGTGTGTAATTGTTTTTTAAAAAAATGACTTTACTTGATTTGGAGAAAAGAGACTACTTGAATCCTGAATTTATTTAAAGGTGAAACCACCATATATATATACACCAAAACTTAGGGGATGCAGGCAAAGACGGTTTTAGGAGATAGTTTATATTTCTAAATGCTTACATGAATAAAATAGTGAAAGAAGACATTAAATAAGTGGACATGCAACTAATAAAACTTTTAAAAATGCAAAGTAAAAACTCCCAACAAAACACCACATTAGAAATTCTAATAATCAAAGGAAAAATTAATAAAATTGAAAGAAAGAAAACTATTGAACTAATAAAACTGAGATGATTTCTTAAAAAAAAAAAAAAAAACCAATATAACAAATAAGCCTTTGGTTAATTTGAGTAGACAAAAGAAAGGAAAAAAAATCAATATCAAAAATGAAAAGGGTGAAATTATTACCAATGAAGGAAAAATTAAAACAATAATTAGGAGCTATTTTGGCCAACTATATGGCATTAAATCTGACTATTTAAGTGAAATAGATTGATATTTACAAAAATATAGTTAGGATTAAGAGAAGAGGAAATAAAATATGTAAATAATCCTATTTTAGAAAAAAAGAAATTGAACAAGCCATCAAAGAACTTCCCTAAGAATAAATCTTCAGGACCAGCTGGATTTATGAGTCAATTTTACCAAACTTTTAAAGAACAACTGAAAAATATATGAACTATTTGCAAAACTAAGCAAAGAAGGAATGACAATTCTACCCTAAATTAATTTATTTATTCAGTGCCACATATATGAAATGACCGAAATTATTTTATAGGACTAGAAAAATAATAACAAAATTCATCTGGAAAAACAAAAGGTCAAGAATATTAAGAGAATTAATTAAGAAAAAGGTGACTTAGCTGTATCAGATCTTAAGCTACATTATAATGCAGTAATCATTAAAACTATTTGGGGCTGGCTAAGAAATAGAATGATGGATCACTTGAGTTGATTAGGTACATAAGTCACAATATTAAATGATTATGGTAATCTAAGGTCTACTAAACACAGAGATATCTGGGATAAAAAGTCATTATTTGACAAAAATTAATGCTGGTCAAATAATATGATAGCAGCTAAGATCAAATCTCCCATCATATATCAAGAGAAGGTCAAAATTGTTACCTTACTTAGATATGAAGGCATACCATATACCATAGGCAAACTGGGATACATAGACATAGTTTATTTATCAAATCTATAAAAAAAGAGTAATTTATGACCAAATGAGAGAGTACAATGGATAATTTAGATTACATTAAATTGAAAAAGATTTTCCACAGGCAAAACCAGTGCACTTATGATAAGGAGAATAGAAAACTGGGAAACAATTTTCATAGTCAGTGTTTCAGATAAATGCCTCATTTCTTAAATATATAGAAAACGGAATTAAATGTACAAGAATATAAGTCATTCCCCAATTGATAAATGTTTTAAAACTATGAACAGGCAGCATTCAGATGAATAAATTAAAGCTATCTATGGTTACATGAAAAAAATCTTATCATTATTATTGATTAGAGAAATGTAAATTAAAAATAAAACTTTGAGGTACCATCTTACTCTTATCACATAGGCTAATATCACAGAAAAGGAAAATTATAAATGTTGGAGAAAATGTAGGAAAATTGAAACACTAATGCATTGTTGGTGGAGGTGTGAACTGATTCATCCATTCTTTAGAGCAATTAGGAACTAGGCAAAAAAGACATAAAACTGTTCATAATTTTTGATTCAGCAATACCTTCATTTATAGCATAAAGGAATTTTTTTAAAAGAGAAAAGTACCTACATGCACAATAATATTTATAGTAGCTTTTTTGTGATGGCAAGAAATTAGAAATTGATAAAATGCTCATCAATTGGGAAATGGCTGAATAAGTTGTGGTATATGAATGTAATGAAATGCTCTTGTTCTATAAGAAATGATGATCATTATATATCCTTGAATCTAATATTTATCATTATTAGACTTGAATCACAAAAGAGATTTTTTAAAAAAGAAAAGTTCAAATATATATAAAAATATTTATAGTAGCTTTCTTCTCAGGAGAAAAAATCAGAAGTTGAGGGAATGGTTGAATAAATTGCATCATGTTAACATGTCATTTTCTACATTAATATATGGTTTGCTGGGATCCTTAGATATGCTTTCATGGTCTTGGCTTCTATTTGACTACTGGTTTCTATTCCATACTGATTTAGGGAACTGCAAAGGTAGAAATTGCTTCTACTAACGAAGTTCAGAAATTCTTGTGTAACTTATAGTTTCAAATCATTGTTTTGCAAATCAAGTTGTGACTAGCTCTTGATCACAAAATCAATATGTGTTAGAGGTGAATCTTGATCTCAGAATTTCCTAATTTGAAAGTGAACTATTATCAGCAACATTATGCTCTTTCTCATAAAAATACTGTGGAGTCAGAAATGTCAGGGCTTGGCAACTATCAGGATGTGGGTGTTAAGAGGATGAAAGAATAAAAGATGATTCAGAAGTTTT
Organism: Antechinus flavipes; assembly: GCF_016432865.1. Taxonomy (NCBI): domain Eukaryota; kingdom Metazoa; phylum Chordata; class Mammalia; order Dasyuromorphia; family Dasyuridae; genus Antechinus; species Antechinus flavipes. The sequence goes on along the minus strand of NC_067400.1, from coordinate 296,048,610 downwards.
TCACCTAGGTGATAGAGGGGATGATGACACTAATATTTGAAATAACATATTAGTATAGTTTATAAATTCAAAATCAATTCCCTATGTATTAAAAATTTTCATAAATTTTCATCTTCAAAATTGTAATGTAATTGAAATGGGGAGGAAGTATACAAAGAATTTAATTTGGCCTTCAAAAGCAATGATGAACAAATAGTCAAAGTTACAGAGGAATTTTAATTTACTTAAAGGATAAATTTACCAACATTTAAAGCTAACAGAAGTTAAATGGATTGTGTTAGGAGGTAGTGGATTCCCCAGTCCTTGGGAATTTTCAACTGGAAAGTGGAAGACCACTAGTTAGGGAATATTATAGAAGGCACTCATCAATTATAAGGTAGACTACATGATTTCTGGGTTCTTTTTAATCTTGGAGATTCTTTGATTTGATGGAATATAATCTATGAGAAAGTAGAATCTGAAATTTCTCTCATTCAAAAAGCATAGTTAAAAAAAGACTCAAAGGACTTTGATTAATAGGTAGACTTTTTATACATTACAGATTTGTTTATTACAGAAAGTCAACTTCTATATTCACTTTGTCATCCCTTCCTGAATTATCTGAAGATTTTGTTCTGTCCTGAGAATAGTTGGCTCAGTTACTACAGTAGCCCTTTCTACTTGCCATATAATACTCACATTAGAGAGTTAGAGTGGAAATAGATCATGCACTAACAGGGGGATTTAGCAGTCCATTTTCCAGCTGTAGTCCTACCCTTTCTCAAATTGAATCTCCAAACCTGTCTATGCAGTTTGATAAATATTATGACTTAAAGATTCATTCTGCCTATAAGTTGAAAAGTTAGAGGGAGATTTTTGATTTACATGTATGAAACCAAGGAAGATGTTTTCCTACAGGTATATGACTCCCACTGGAAAGAAGAATTGAATATATTAAGCTATATTTCAGAAAGGCATATTTGTTTTTGCTTTACACTTGAAGACGAAAAATACATGAAGAAGACAAATGACCTAACACAAGAGAATTAACTGGAAAGGAGATTGAGATTAACAAAAAATGAGAGACCGAATAATAGACTCACTTTAAATGATAAAGCAGGAACTACTCTAGGTAGGAGGCACAAATAAGACTTTCATTATCTCTAGTTGCAAAATTTAACAAAATATACTTAAAAAAACCCTGGAAATCCTAGCAATCTCATTTGCAGTAAGATACATTGTTTTACTTTTGTTTTTACAATTATTTTAATTTTTTTTTTCAAATTTGAAATTTGAGACAATATGTAAAATAAGCATTTCCATCTTACAAAGTAGAAGCAAAATGCAGGATTACAAATGAAATTCCCAATCTTCTATTTCTAAGTGTATAATAAATTCAACAAATAAGTTTCAAAGCTGTCATGGTTGTTGAAGCTGTCCGTTCTTCTACTCTCTTCCATGTATTTTATTTTCCTCAGTTACATGTAAAACAATTTTTAACATTTGTTTTTAAAACTCTGAGTTCCAAATTATCTTTTCCTTTCCTACTCCTTTTTGAGAAGACTAATATGAAGTTATGCAAAACATTTCCATAAAAATCATGTTGCAAAAGAAAACATAGCTTCCCTCCCTTTTCCAAAAAAAGCCACAAGAAAAATAAAGTAAAAATTAAAATTATGCTACAATCTATATTCAAACATATGTGATCAATTATTTCTTTGAGTATGGATAGTATTTTTCATTACTGGCCCTTCAAAATAGTCTTGGATCATTGTATTGGTGAGAATAGAAAAATCATTCACTACTGATCATCCCATAATATTGCTATTATTTTGTACACATCACATTTCATTTTGCATGAGTGTATTTTTTAGTGGAGGGGAGGACTTTTAGGTTTTTCTGAGAGCTTTTTACTTATCATTTCTTATAGAACAACAGTTTTTCCACACATTTATTTAGCCATTCCTCAATTGATGGCCATCCCTCAATTCCCAATTCTTTGCCCTGTGAAAAGAGTTATTATAAATATTTTTGTATGTATTGGTCCTTTACCTTTAAAAAAAAAAACCCTCTTTTGGGATACATGGTGAAGGATACATATTCCTAAGTCAAAGGGTATACATGATTTTATAGACCTTTGAGCATAGTTCAAAATTGCTCTACAGAATGGTTGAATCAGTTCACAAAGCCATCAAGAATGCATTAATGTCTCATTTTTCTCCAAATTCCTTCCAACATTTGTCATTTCCCTTTTCTGGTCCATTAGTCAATCAAATATGTATGAAAAAGTACACCAGAATTGTTGTAGTCTGCATTTCTCCAATCAGTGGTGAGAGTATTTTTTCACATGGCTATAAATAATTTGATTAGTTAACCTGAAAACTATTCATATCTTTTGATCATTTATCAGTTGAGGAATGGCTCTTAGTTTTTATAAATTTGATTCAGTTAGTTCCCTATACATTTGAGAAATGATGCCTTCATCAGAGAAATTTATTTCAAAATTCTTTTCACAATTGCTATTACTAACTATAGTTTCCAGTTTATTCTATTCTCTTTCTTTCTTTCTGTCAAAAGTGTTTTGCTTCTGAGTACCTTTCCCCCAAAATGTCCTCTTTTCTGTGATCATCTTATCTTCTTGTGTCCCTTTCCTCTCCTGCTTTCTTGTAGAGTAAGATAGATTTCCATACCCATATTAAATATGTATATTATTTCCTCTTTGAGTCGGTTATGATGAGAATAGTTTTTACTCACTCCTCCCCCCCTTTTCCCCTTCATTGTTAAAGTTTTTTCTTGTCTCTTTTATGATAGATAATTTATGCCATTCCCACCTTTCCCTTTCATTTTCTCCCACTACATTTCTCTCTTACCCCTTAATTTTGCCTTTTTAGATATTATCCCTTTATATTCAACTCACACCTGTGCCTTTTATTTATATATAATCCTTATTCAAAGAATTCTAATGAGAAAATTCTTATGAGTTATGTGTTGTCTTCCAATGTAAGAATGTAAACAGTTTAACTTTATTAAGTTTCTTATGATTCCCCTTTCCTGATTAACTTCTTATACTTTTCCTAAGACTTGTTTTCTGAGACATGAAATGGTCTCATTGGTCCTGACACCAAATTTTCTATTCAGCTCTTGGTCTTTTAATTATGAACATTTGAAAGTCCTCCATTTCATTGACTGTCCATCTTTTCCCTGAAGGATTATACTTAGTTTTACTAGATAGGTGATTCTTGGTTGTAATACTAGCTTCTTTGCTCTCTGGACTATCATATACCAACACCTCTGGTTCTTTATTATTGTAGCTGCTAAATCATATGTTATCCTGACTGCTATATTTGAATGATTTCTTTCTGGATGTTTTCAGTATTTTCTCCTTGATCTGGAAGTTCTGGAATTTGGCCATAATATTCATGAGAGTTTTCATCTTAGGATCTCTTTCAGGAGGGACTAGTGGATTATTTTAATTTGTATTTTACCCTTTAGTTCTAGTACATTAGGATTGTTTTCCTTGATAATTTTTTGAAAGATGATATTTAGGCTCTTATTTGATCATGGTTTTCAGGTAGATCAATACTTTTTAAATTATTTCTCCTGGATCTATTTTTCAGGTGAGTTTTTTTTCCAATGATATAGTTCACATTCCTCCCCCCTTCTCCTATTTTTTCATTCTTTTGGACTTGTTTTATTGTATCTTGATTTCTCATTAAGTCATTAGTTTCCATTTGCTCAATTCTTATTTTCAATGAATTATTTTCCTCAATAAGCTTTTGTACCTCCTTTTCAATTTGTCCAATTTTGTTTTTTTAAGGCATTCTTTAGTATCCTCATTAGCGTTTTATATTTCTTTGTGCATCACTCCCATTTCTCTTCCCAATATTTTCTCTACCTCTCTTACTTGATTTTGAAAATCCTTTTTGAGCTCTTCCATGGCCTGAGACAATTTCTTAATTTTCTTGGAGGTTTTCTCCTGGTTTCCTGATTAACTCACTCTTTCTTACTGATCTTCCAAGTTGTCTTTGCTGTCTGTGGATTGAAAGCTCTGGAAACTTTCAGTGTTGCCACTGATTCAGAGGATCCAAGGCTTGCTCCTCATTTCTTTGATGCTGTAGCTGTTGTGTGACTTGTGCTGGGACTGCACAACTCTCTCACCCTAGTGCAATAGACCTTTCATACTAAGTTTTTAGATTACCTTCACTCAGAATATTGCTTGACTCCATCTTTTTGTGGATTCTGATGTTCTAAAATGTTTTTAGAGTTGTTAATTAAAAGTATTTGGAGAGTTTTGAGGGAGAATTCAACCAATTACCCGCCTTTACTTTACTATCTTGGCTCTGCCTTTTCTAAGAATATTGTCATATATTAGTATAACATTGGGTCAGAACCATCCGGAAATCTTTTCCCTCATAGTAGTTGTCTATCAAGTATTAGAAACACAGTGATTTCTTTTTGTTAAGAAGTAGAAGAAAAGTTGAAATCTTCAAAACATCCATTCATCCCTTTTTAGTTGGTTTCTAGAGATTATGCAAGCAAATGAATTAACAGAAGTGGAAAGAAATTTTTACTTGGGATCTACCCAGTTTCTTTGCAGTGTGGTACTTGTCACATGACTTGTATGGGTGGTAAGGAACTGATTCATAGATATTATAAGAATTTGAAAGAATTTCAGACTAATTCAGATGGTGATTGAAGCTGAGAGATCTTGAGGGACAGAAAAAGAAACAAATTAAAAGGGAAGATTTAGGACTTACTACCTAATTAGCAGAGTATGACTGATTAATGTTCAAATTACAAAATAATGCCCTAAGGGTTTTAAATTAATACACTGACAGACACCTAGTACTACGTATTATGAAAAAAAACACCTATATTACTTTTGAAATCCAGATGCTGGTATCAGGGAAGTGCAATAGCTCAGTGGAACTATCCGTGAATGTATGATGACATCACATTTGACTCAGTCATATATACTTTTTGATACATTTATCTTATATATGTGCCCCTATAGGGATATTCTGGGAAACAACAGGGATATTTTGGGATCACAAACAATCCAGTATGTATTTGGTAGCCTCTAGACAGCATACTTCTGGTATGCTGTTTGAATACTTTTTTTTTTTTTTTTGCCTTTATCCAGCGGTCCTCAAGCTTTTTAAAGAGGGGGCCAATTCACTGTCCCTCAGACTGTTGGAAGACCGGACTATAGTAAAAACAAAAACTTTGTTTTGTGGACCTTTAAATAAAGAAACTTCATACCCCTGGGTGAGGGGGATAAATGTCCTCAGCTGCTTCATCTGGCCTATGGGCCATAGTTTGAGGACCCCTAATCTAACAATTCTTCCGGTTAGCTTAGTATAAAATAACAGTAAAATGGGACAGGGGCTGAGAGGGTAAAACTTTTGGTTTCAGGGGATGCTTACTTTACACAGGTGGAGGAATAAGAACGGCGAATATACATTTTAAGTCACAGGAAAACCTTCCCCCAAAATAGACAGCAACATTCAAAAGTCTATACATAGATATTAGGGGTATGACTTATTTTAAAAAAATGAATTCAGTGCCAAGACATAAATTTAGCATAATAGGTATCACTGACATTTGCTGAGATGACATATATGAATGGAATAAGGGAAGGAAGGAATATTAGCAAAAAGTCAATTGAGATAACTTAAATAAGTAGGAATATATAAAATAAAACATAAATGTCATCTTATGTATGAATTATATGATATATATAAACAATTGTAACATTGTAAGGGGGTTGGGATAGTACTGACTGAGGAAATTAGGAAGCAATTAATTTTGTTCTAGAGTGATAGGGAGCCACCAGCATATTTACTTGCAAATGAATTCATTAATCAGAAAGGTAAAGAATGATGGAGACTATTTGGATAAGAGTTTTTGGAAGGGAAAACATTGTGTTATAAGTATACTACATATTACTGAATCAGAAGGAAGATATTAGCTATGAGTTCTGAAACCCAATAACAAAGATGGTACAGAAGCATAATATAATAGTGATTGGTGATCTCAGATATCCAGGTATTGTTCAGTTATTCTTCAAAAAGTAGAGCAATCAAAAAGTCTTGTTTTATTTAAATCGTCATTTAACTCTTCAACAATTAAAAGAAATTATGAGAGGACCGTTTATGGACCCATTGCAATAAAGAGAAACTTATTACTGTAGTAGAAATAATGAGAGCATTTAGAGGAAATATCCATGCTATCTTAGTCTTAGTGATAGGCAAGGAGTAAAAAAGTAGGCTGAGGGCAATTTGCAACCTAAAATTTAGGAGAATGAATTTGAAATATTTCAGGGAAAGGGCAGGTAAGATCTCATGCCCTAAAATTCTTCTGGGAATTGTGCCCATTAGAGAAGATGGTTAATTAAGAACAAAATTCTGATGAAACAAGCTCAAATAATTGCATAGCAAAAGAAAATGGGAAGCTTCCTTTACAGATAAGAGGGACAACTAAAAGTTATTAAAAAAGAATGATATGGTCCTATGAGATAATATCAATAATGCTAAATATCAGAAAAAGTACATGGTGGCAAATAAATGCTAAAGAAAATGAAAAGTAATTTTAAAATTACTTGGTTATTTACCAAATATTTCTGTTAATAGAAAAGTAATATAAGAGATGAGATAGGACTTTTGCTTGGTTTGATGATAATGCACAGCATAGTAAAAGTAAAATTATTAAATTCTTATCTTTTCCCTATTTCCTTACTAGAGTGCAAAATCTTTGGATTGAGAACATAAAAGAAAAGGAGAGAACAAAAAAAAAAATGAGGAGACAATAACAGAATATCTATAGTAATTATTCTCAACAAGTTCAAGTGACCAGTTCCAGACAACTTACTTCCCAAGGTGATGAAATTGGTGACTATGGCTAATGAACTTCTAGACTGATCAATAAGATATGAATTAAATTTTTTTTTATTACTTCCTAATGCTTTATCTGAATATAAGTCATTTAACATCTATCTGCCTTGGGATTTTCAATTATGAAATGGGGATAATAATAGCATTTAACTCACAGAGTTGTTTTGACTATCAAATGAGATAATATTTGTAAAAGTATTTAGCACAGTACCTAGCACATAATAGATGCTTAATAAATATCTTTTCCCTTTTCTCTGTCCCTGATCTTTGAAAAATTATATACAATTGGAGAATAGGGTTAGATACAATTGTTCATAAAAAGTCAGTAAGATTAATTTTTCACTCTATAGTATGATGAGTTTAAGTGCTAGAAAAATTCTAGAATAAATTATTAAAGTGATTATTTGTATATGTTCAAAAAGGCAAAAAATATAGTTTCATCAAAAATAAACCATTTGAAGCCAATATAATATTTTTTCCCTTTAAAGTTATTAGACTTGTAAATTGAGAATAATGTAATATTGTATAAATTTTGATAAGTTGTTTGATAAGACTCTTATATTATTTTGTATCCAATTGTTGAGAAAATAAAAGTCTAATTATAGATTTCTAAATTGCTATTGTATGACAATTATGAATTTACTGTTCCAACTATGTGGTGCAAAAGCACTCTATTTGGTAAAAGGGAAATATAGAGGATTTCCCTTGTTTAAGATCATACATAATTATCAGAAGCTCTTATTTATAAAGAGATGCTCCTTCCAAGAGACCCCAAGTTTTAGAATTTCTCTTTTGATTTCATATACTCTTGAGATATTTTGAAATTTTTCTTTTAATCTCCAGGGCCAGATGGATTTAGAAGTGAATTATACCAAATATCTAAAGAACAATTAATTCCAGTACTATGCAAAATATTTGGAAAAAGAAGTCTTACCAATGACACAGATATGGTGCTGATACTTAAACCAGATAGGGTCAAAACAGAAAAGAAAATTATAAGATCAATTTTCCTAATCAATATTGATGTAAAAATCTTAAATAAAATATTAGCAAAAGACTACAGTAAGTTATCCTCAGGATAATATACCATAACCAAATGAGATTTATGCCAGGAATGCAGGGCTGCTTCAATATTAGGAAAACTTTTAGCATAATTGACTCTATCTGTATTCTGATGGAAGTGGATTTCTTTGACAAGGAGACCTAACTGAGTTTCAATTGATAAATGATGGACAGAAGCAGATACATCCAAAGAAAGAACACTGGGAAACGAATGTGAACTATTTGAATCTTTGTTTTTCTTCCCGGGTTATTTTTACCTTCTGAATCCAATTCTCCCTGTGCAACAAGAGAACTGTTCTGTTCTGCAAACATATATTGTATCTAGGATATACTGCAACATATATAGGACTGCTTGCCATTTAGGGATAGGGGGTGGAGGTAGGGAGGGGAAAAATCGGAACAGAAGCAAGTGCAAGGAATGATGTTGTAAAAAAATTACCCATGGATTCTGTCAATATAAAGTTATTATAAAATAAAATAAAATAAATTAAAAAAAATAATTGACTATCAATAACCAAACTAACAAAAAGCATATGATTATATAAATAGTTGCAGAAAAAGCATTTGTCAGATCCAATACCAATTCCTATTAACAACAGTAGAAAGCATATTAATAAATAGCATTTTTCTTAAAAAGATAAGTAGCATCTATTTAAAATTATCAGCAAGCAGCATATGTAATGGGGATAAAATGGAACCATTCCCAAAAAGATCAGGGGCAAAATAAGGTTGCTCCCTATCACCATTATTATTCAATATTTTATTAGAAATGTTAGCTTTAGCAATATGAGAATAAAAAATTAAAGGAATTAGAGTAGGGCAATGAGGAAATAAAATTATCACTCCTTGCATAAGATATCTTGGTATACTTAGAGAATCAACTGAAAAACTACTAAAAACAATTCCATACTTTAGTAATGTTAGTAAATACAAAATAATCCACATAAATCATCAACATTTTTAAATATTACCAACAACATTCAGCAGCAAGGGATACAAAGAAAAACTCTATTGAAAATCACTATAGTTAATATAAAATATTTGGAAGCCTACCTGCCAAGAAAAAGTCAGGAATTATATCAACACAATTATTAAACACTTTTTACACAAAGTCAGATCTAAAAAATCAGAAGAATATCAAATACTCATGGGTGGGCTAAGCTAATATAATAAAAATGATAATTCTATCTAAATTAATCTACTTATTCAGTGCCATACCAATCAAATTGTCAAGAAATTACTTTAAAGAGCTGAAAAAATAATAACAAAGTTCATCTGGAAGAACAAAAAGTCAAGAATTTCGAGGGAATTAATGAAAAAATGTAAATGAACATTGCCAAGCTGTACCAGATCTAAAACTATATTATAAAGTAGCTGTCTTCATAACCATTTGGTACTGGCTAAGGAATAGAGCAGCTGATCAGTGGAACAGGTTAGGGTCACAAGACACAGTAGTCAATGATTTTAGTAATCTAGTATTTGATAAACCATAAGACTTTAGTTTTTGGGATAAGAACTCATTATTTGACAAAAATTGCTGGTAAAATTGGAAAATAGTATGGCAGACCAACATCTAACACTCTATTCCAAAATAAAGTTAAAATGAGTTCATGATTTAGACATAAAGAGTGATACTATAAACAAATTAGAAAACCAAAAATAGTCGATTGTTATGATCAAAGAAAGATCAGGGTGGAGCAAACAGGATGTAAGCTTTGAGACAGGTAGATGTGATTGGCTATGAGTAAACAGGAACTACCTTTATGGGCAGGAATTCCGACCACTCCAGCTGGAACCCTGAACATTCTGAAGTTGTATCAGGAACTGGAAGTGTCTCCATCTCTGATTCTTGTGCCTGTGACCTCATGGACCCTATATAAACTGGGGGGGAGGGGGAAGGGAACTTGACCCTTTTTTTCACCTGGAGCTCTGCTAGGAGAAGGAACTAAGAGAGTACAGGAGGTCTTAGAGTAGGATGTAATCTGTGTGAATAAAGTTCCTGAGCTTGCCTGCAAATACTCTCGAGTGCTCTGTTATGTTTTAACTGCGTCCCTATGAGACAGCAGCCGGAGGGTTTCTGATGACCTCAGAAAGAGGTAAGCTTGATATTAATATTCACCAGAGGTTTCTCTGAAGTCCTGGGAATAGACACTGGCAATAGCAAATACAATGATAGCATGTTGCAGTCTATCTCTCAGATCTTGAGGAGAAGGAAGGAATTTATGACCAAAGAAAAACTAGAGCATGTGATGAAATGCAAAATAGATAATTTTGATTATATTAAGTAAAAATTTTTTGTACAAACAACAACAATGCAAACAAGATTAGAAAGGAAGAGAAGAAGAAATTGAAGCCATTTCAAGTAATAATCTGCACCCAAAGAGAAGACTGTGGGAACTGAATATGGATGACAACATAGGATTTGCATCTTTTTTGTTGTTGTTTGCTTACTTTTGTTTTCTTTCTCATTTTCTTTTTTTTTTTTGTCTGATTTTTCCTGTGCAGCAAGATAAATGTGGAAATATGTATAGAGGAATTGCATATGTTTTATATATATTGGATTACTTGCTGTCAAAGGGAGGAGATTAGGGGAAGGGAGGGAGAAAATATTTGGAATATAAAGTTTTGCAAGGGTGAATGTTGAAAACTGTGCATATATTTTGAAAATAAAAAGCTAAAAATAAATAAATTTGAATACATGGCTCTAGGTGGATTAAAATGGCATTTTGTAGTAGTGGACTTGGAAAGAAAACCTATATATACTTTCTTTTCTTTTGCATCTATTTGAGTGTAGACACACAGTGAAAATTTGATGACCTTTCTGGAGTTATAGAAGAATTTATCAGATATATGTGGAAGACCTTTAAATGAGATTTTCCAGGTATATTTTGATTAGATGCCAATGATTGGCATGCTTTATATTATTATGTAATTTTGTTATAGTTTGGGAGATAAGTAGATGAAACAGTAATGGGCACAAATGTTACCTTCAAAAAAAGAAATAATGTACTACTCATTAAATATTCTAACACAGTTTAGAACTAATTCTGAACTAACTTTCCTCCAAAGGATTGGAGAAAGTGTTGTATTTTGTGAGAATTGCAAACAAGTTTACCATGGAGTTAATATTGTAGGATCTATACAACTCATTCAAGGTAAACCTCTCCTTTTCTTCCCTTTCCTTTTATTCCTCTTCCTCTTCCCCTTCTCTTTTTGACCTTTTCTCTTCCCTTGCTTCATCCTTTTTTCCTTCTCCTTCCTTCTTCCCCTTCCTTTACCTGCATTTTCTGTTTCTTTTTTTTTTCTTCTTTTCTCTTGATGACCCCAAATATTAATGTAGATGTTAGCAACACAGTGTGATGATCTCACAACTTATATTTGTAAATGAAGTGGAACGGCTGTCCTTTTCAGCTGACATACTCATGTGAACTTCAGGTCTAAATTATAATGTCAAGACCTTCATAGAGAACAAAACTGCTGTCTCTTTGTGCTTGATGGGATGAATTTTTAGGGCAATCATTATAGAGGTATCCATCTGACTAAAGGCAGATGTGAGCTGATGAAAATATTAATACTCAGCTCTTTGTTACATTTCAACAGGTCTTTGATAAGTATCTGTCTTCTTGTACCTTTCACACTGGCTATAAAATCATAACTTTTTTTCTAAGCATCTTGAAACAGAACAGAGAATTACAGTTTTAAGATGCCCTTTCTACCCCCTCCTCCTCAGCCCCCTATTCCCTCTTGGCCATAAGGGTGATAAGATGAATGGATAAAAACCTATAATCTTCATTTTCTCTAATTAATTTATTTCTTACCTCTGGGGTATGGAAGTAGGGAAGGAGGGAATGAAAATAGGTGGCAGGGTATTAGTGAAAGGAGGGTGAGAAAAATGGAGGTTCCTGAAATGTTTAAGGAAGATGAAAATCAGCTACTTTTGGGAACTGCCTGATCGAATTTAGCTAGGGCATTAGTTATCCAAATCACCTCTTGCTTTTATCTCACAGACAATATACTGTCGAATTGTTAAATGATGTGCACTTTTTTTTTCTCTGAGTGCAGGATTGGACACTTAATCAGGTCAATAATTATTCACGCATTAGCACAGTCTTCTTCTTAAAGTGTAACGGTGACTCATTGAGTATATAGTCATTATTACTGATTAGCAGGAAATTATTTTTGCGCATCAGTGGTTCATGTGAAAACAGCTAAATTTATTATGCTGAGATATTTAACAGTTGGACCATGTGAGAACTCTCTCTGGCATTACTGCTATGGTTAGATTTTCCCATATGCTGCCTGATCACTATTTAAAAACTAGACTCCTGAGATACTTTTGTAGTTGAATTGTTTCACTATATGCCCAACTTTTTTATGCTTAATCATTATCATTATGCCAGGGAAATTCATAACTTTTTCATTATAGTTTGTGGCATCAAAAATTAAGTTCTTTTAGAGGCAAATTTATCTAAGATAGTGTGTGTGAGCACTGATTGTTCCTTGGGGCATTGAATTGATAATATTTCAATCATACAGCTAAATATTAGGTTTCACTTATAGATTACACTATGAATTTTAAAAGAAAAATAATTCTATTTTTTGTTTAAAGAAATCTTCTTTGGAAAAATATTCTATTCGGGAAACTTGAAAATAACTAGCTCAGTTCTTATGGCTGATATATGGAAAAATGTGTTGAAAACAATTCATTAATATTTGAGAACATTCAAAGTACCCTATGTGTTCATTTTACTCCTATTAATGTCATAATGTCAGTGGGAGTTTATGTTTCCTCATAAGATTCTAGTTTCCATAGCTTATGTGATAAACAATGTAAATCCTGAAAAATTTACAGATATAAAAATATCTTATAGTTTCTACCTGGAATGTAAACATACAAATTCCATTAATAGTCTCTGGAAGAATAAATTTTGTTCTCTGCTACAGATGTTACTGTTTTAAAGTTGAATAACAAAATAGTTTCATTTTCACACTCTATTAACTGCTTTTAGAAACAAGAATTTAGTTTTTTTTTTTTAATTTGACACTGTTAAAGGGTGCTTTTACCAAAAGATTAGTGTACCCTAGTTTACTGGGAATGGGTCATACATTTAAAGCAAAAAAGGGCTGAGAAGACCATCAAGTTCAGCCTCCTCAAATTCTATAACCTAGAATCTTTGTCAACCTTGAATTTATGTCATATATGTTGCATAATTATAGACTAATCAACTCTAGTATTGTGTTTTCTTCTTGTTTCATTAACAATGCTCATTGATTTGAATTCATTGCTACTACTTCTCCCTATTACAAAATCTAAAAACAAATAATTTTCAAACTTAAATTTCAATACTCTGTTTTCTAACTCAATTCAGGCTATGAATTTAGCCTGTGATCCTGAGTTCTCTGTTTCTTTTGCCATGATAACCAAGTTCTTGAATGCTTTTGCTTCTTTATCACATCTCCACACAGAAATTTTAATTTCTTTTTAAATAAGATGATTTTCCTGGGAGGTGATAAACAGGAGTATTTTATGTATTTGCTATGCCTTACTAGTTATACATAAAACATAATTCTAAGCTGGCAATACATTACAAGTATTTTAAAGCCTTTAATATAATAAAAGGGAAAATATGACTGTAAAAATATGGGAAATGACAGTTTCACATCTTGAAGGACCTGAAGCAAAGAAAAGAAGAAAATTTTTCAAAAAGATGAGTAAATGAAACCATAGAATTTAAAATAACTAGTGTAATGAGCCAGTTTATAGAAGAGGAAACCAAGGTTAAAAGAGTTCCAGTGATTTGGCCAAAAATCACACAACAGGCAAGATTAGAACCTAAGACTTCAGATTCAGAATACAGTGTTCTTTCTAATATGGCAAGAAACCAGATCTGGTTCCTATGCTATTCTAAAGAATTTCCACATTGGTCTTTACAGTCTTACAAAGCTGTTTTTTCTAAAAAACAATTTTATGGAAAATTGCTGCCAATAAAATGCTATGAAGGTATCATATCATATGGTGATCTGGATTTATCTCAACACAGCTTGTCTTCTTAGGATTTATCTCTTAAAGAGATCTAAAATCAGATTGTATCATTTTCTTCTACAGATGATTTTCATAGGATGTATCATATAGTATGTCCCCAAATCCTTTGTATATTTTTAAGTTTTAATAGCTAAAAAAAGCACACTAAGACTTTTGGAGCATCTTGGATGTGTCAAATCTAATGCAAATAATTATCAAAGAGGGTATTGATAAGAGAATGAAAAATCTCTTTCTCTTATGTGTTCTTAACACCAAGTTCTCGAAATGTCTCTAAAACCAGGTTCTAGGTATTCTTTTCACTAAAATAGATTTAACGAAGCCTGACAACACACAAGGACCTGGCCTGGATAACACTCAAAGGTCTCTTCTAAGTTGGTATGTTTATGGTTAATGGATTTTCATAGATTAGTTTCTTTTTGAATAATGCCAAGAGAAATGTCCACCTGTTCTATGTGTGTGTATGTACATACATATATACAGTATACATACATATATTCATTATATCTTCATTTTATTGTATAATATATACACTACATATATATAAATACATGTAATGTGTGTCTTATGTGCATATATTTATATGCATATGTGTATGTATATATGGTTTCATTTATATATTAAGCTTCCAGTGGTAGAAACTCCTTTTACAAATAAAAATCAGCCCCTTCTCTGCAACTCATTGTTTTAGAGAGTTGGTTGTATAGATTCCTGGTCGGTAAAATAATTTGATCAGCATTACACAGCAACAATATAAAGGTAACATTTTAAGGAGCTTTCCTTGTCTCCTGATTAGCTCATGATCCAACATGTAAGGCATTGCCTCTATATTTTTAATACATAAACTATTTAAATAAATTGGAAAGAGAAAGTATATATTAATCCTCCACTTTTCTTTCTTACCTCTCTCCTCACCCACCTCAGCAAACATGGAGAAAACAGTCAGTTTTTTCATGAAGAGATATTTTATTATAAGAATTTTGTTTTTGCTATTCATGCTAGATTATCAACCTAGGATTCTGTTACAATAATCAAATTAACGAATCTCTCCTTTCTCAGATAAGATTAGTTTAGCTTTAGAGCTGTCATTTATGAATTTCTAAATTTAGAAACTGTTACTATAGCTTTATTTTCTGTCCTTTTATGTTGAGACTGGCAGTTTATTCTCCTTCTTTCATATATTTTTGAAATGAAGATCTAAGTTTCCTAAACTTTTAAAGAATAATAGGTGGCTAAGCATATCTGGACTGGAATTTGTTTGTTTTAGCTGTTTTCTATTTTCCTGTCAAAACTCCTTACTCTAGAAAGCACTTCTACAACTATACTCAGTTTTACTACTATTTCTCCCATTGGCCTTGTGTCACCAAATTATTTACTTTGTTTTCTTGCTCCTTGAAATGATCATTTTTGTATGTATATGAATTTTCATAGTAGATATTTATTTATGTTTTTCTCGTCCACCTTTCCTGAAGGATTTGTTTCTTCCTTTCTTTCTCTTCTCCTTTTCTCTCCTCTCCTCTCCTTTTTGAGTAATATCACAAGATCACACAAATTGAGATTTTCTTTTACCTCCCTATCTAGATGAGTACTATTAAAAGATTGGGACATCTTAAATTCAGAGATTAAAGTAATGTTACAAAGTATCACATCCATCCCTCTCCCTTTCCAGTCTTTCCTCAGGTCCTCCATTTGGCAGATGAGCAAACTGAAGTGAAGAAAAAGTGACTTGCCAGGTTCAAACCCTGAATAAGTTAGTTAACTAAGATCTGAGGTAGAAATTTGAACACAGATCTACCTAATTCAAACTTAGTGCTTTGTTTGCTAAACTATGCTACTCATAATTCTTTTGTTCTACTGCTGAGAAAATTGAGATCCATCTATGTAAATTTACTTTCCTAAGCTTATAGAGCTAATTGATGGCTTAGATGCTGCATCTGGAGTTTCAGTCTAGTGTTCTCTATTGCCCAACATGCTTCTCTTTAACACTTATATTTTTATTTTTTATCTTAAAAAAATTTAAACTTAATAAACATCAGTGAAACAAATACTTTTGGATTTTAAATAATAAAGATTTATTAAGTATTTGCAACACAAGGTTTTGCATCAGTGAATGTTGAAAATTATCTATGCATGTGTTTTGAAAATGAAAAGCTTTAATAAAAAGAAAAGATTTATTAAGTGCTTACTATGTGCCAGGCATTGTGTTAAGTGCCAGGAATTAAAATATAATTTCTTTTTTCAAGGAGATTACATTCAAATGGGGGAAAACAACATGTAAAAAGAAGCTGAAAAACTGGGAGGAGGAAGAGGGAGTAGAGTATGTACCTACAAAGACTGAAAAAAATGTCATAAACAAAACTTTAAATCTTTATTGTTTACAGCTTTTCTTTTAAATATGAAATACATTGAACATGTTACTTTCCTTCTTTTTTTTTTATTATAACTTTTTATTGACAGAACCCATGCCTGGGTAATTTTTTTTAAACAACATTATCCTTTGCACTCACTTTTTCCTCATCCCCATCTTCTCCCTTCTTCCACCCTCTTCTCTTCTACCTCTCCTCTCCCTTCCTCTCTCTCCTTTCCTCCTCTTCCTTCCTCTCCCCTCCTCTCTCTTTACAGCTTTTCTTTTAGTTATGGAATACATTAAATATGTTACTTTCAAAACAGTCATGTTGGTTTATGACTTTTTCAGGTGTTTCTGTTATTTTCTGTCAATTTTAAAAACAAATTTCAATGATCCTTTTCCCTCCCTTTCCCCTCCCCTCTGCTTCCTTCCTTCCTTCCTTCCTTTTTCTTTTCTTTTACTTCCCCACCTAGATGAGTATAAGGGAAAATAAAATAGTCATATTGTCTTTGTTCCAAAAGTATATCCTTTATTCTACAAATTGAGTTCATTAACTTCTCCATCAGGAAATGGATTGCATATTTCATCTTTAGTCCCCTATTCCTGGAATACTCTCCTTTCTCACTTCTCCCTCCTGGTTTCCCTGGCTTCCTTCAAGTCTTAACTAAAATCTCACCTTGTACAAAAAGTCTTCCCCAGCTGTGCTCTATGGATTACCTCCAATGTACATTTGTAAAGTTTGCTGTACACAGTTATTTGTGTGTTGTCTCTCTCATTAGATTGTGAGTTCCTTGAGGACAGAAATTCATTTATCTTTCTCCGTAACTCTAGTGTTTAGCATGGTGCCTGGCATATAATAGATGCTTGATAAATGTTTATTGATTGATCCAATGATGCTAGAATTATGGTTGGTCATTGCATTGAATAGAATTCTTAAGTCCCTCAAAGATTTCAAAGATCTTGGTTTTTAGAATGTTTTTATTTATATGTGTGGATGTGTGTGTGTGTGTAAGTTTCTTGTATCTATTCACTCTGGGTTAATTTATATAAGTAATTCCAGGTTTTTCTGAATACTTCCTCTTTGCCTTTTCTTATACTGTAGTAATATTTTATTACAATCATATACAATAATTTGTTCAGTCATTACATAATTTGGGGGCACTCTTAATTTTCAGTCCTTTGCTATAACAAAGAGAGCTTCTATAAATATTTTTGTATATTTGCATCTCTTTCCTCTTATTCTGATCTCTATATAATATGACTGTGAAGTGTTCAAAAGGCACAGTTTAGTGATTTGGGGGCATAATTCAAAATCACTATTAAGAATAGTGTAGCTGCAATTTTGCATGTATAACCATTTTTCTACAATTCTTGCTACTGTGGTCATTTTATTTTCTGTCATTGCCAGTCTGATGAGTATAAAGTATTAACTCAAAATTTTAATTAGAATTTCTCTAGTCAAAACAGTTAATAAGTAAGTACCTACAATGTACTGGGACTGTGTTAAGTACTGGGATAGAAAGAAAGGAAAAAGATAAGATTACAGTCTAAGGAGGGAGACAAAATCCAAAGAGCACTATACAAACAAAATATTTACAAGATAAACTGGATAATCTACGCAACAAGACACTAGTAGTAAGAAGGATTGGGAAAGGATTGTTGTATAAGGTGGGATATTTGCTGACACTTGAAGGAAACTGTTGGAAAGAGATAAAAGTCTGAGAGAATTCTAGACTTAGATAAAACTCAATAAAAACTCACAGGTGTGGGAGATTGAATGTCATATTGTGGAATATTATTGTTCTGTAAGGAATGACTAGCAGGATGAACACAGAGTACTGGCGAGACTTAAATGAACTGATGCTAAGTGAAATGAGCAGAACCAGGAGATCATTATATACCTCAACAACGATATTGTTTGAGGATGTATTCTGATGGAAGTGGATCTCTTCAATAAAGAGAGCTTTAATTGATCAAAGATGGACAGAAGCAGCTACACCCAAAGAAAGAACACTGGGAAATAAATATAAACTGCTTGCATTTTTGTTTTTCTTCCCGGGTTATTTATACCTTCCAAATTCAATTCTCCCTGTGCAACAAGAAAACTGTTTGGTTCTGCACCCATATATTGTATCTAGGATATACTGTAACCTATTCAACATGTAAAGGACTCCTTGCCATCTAGGGGAGGGGGTGGAGGGAGGGAGGGGAAAAATCAGAACAGAAGTGAATGCAAGGGATAATGCTGTAAAAAATTACCCTGGCATGAGTTCTATCAACAAAAAGTTATTTAAAAAAAACAAAAACAAAAACAAGTTCTAACAAATAGGTTCAGAATTTTACATATTCAATTATGTTAACTATCCTCTGCACAAATCAGGCAGTTTTTGTGAGGGCTAGTTCAATATGATTTCTTAGTTTTTTGAATTTCCTAAATATATCAAGATGACCATTTGCTAACTTACATCACAGACAATTATATGTAATAAAACTGAAGTTTTTTCTCTAAAAAAAAAAAAAAGAATGTCATATTGAGGATATTAGCAAGGAGGACAATCTCACTAGATGCAAGAATACATGGGAAAAAAAGGCATAAGAAGACTAGAAAAGTAGGAAAGAAATATGTAAAGAACTTAGAATTTTCAGTAGAAAATCTTAAATTTGAACTTAAAATTGATAGAGATCCACTTAAGTTTTTTGAATAGGAGAGGACAGTGACATTATCAAATCTTTTCTTTAGGAATATGAAGGGTCTTGTGGCAGATCAACTAGAAGTTTACTGAACTAGTTTAAGCAGGAAGTGATAAAGTTCTATACCAGGGGTGGTTGCAATGTCAGAGGAGAGAAAGAGGAATATATGAGAAATATTATAAAGTTAAATTTCAGAGGTTTGGGCAACATTAGATTTGGGTATGAAACAATGAGGAGTCAAGGATGACACCTAGGTTTCAAGATGAGGTGAATAAGACAATGACCTTGCTCCAGATGAGGAGTGGGGAACGTGTGGCCCATGGACTGTACGTATAAATCATTTTGCCTGGCCCTGCCAAGGCAACCACAGGTGACGAAGAGCTGAAAGCTAGATACAATAATCTCCCACTGCTTCAGTGTTTATGTTGACAATAGGGCAGATCCAGGATAGTGGAGAGTAGACAGGTCTATTATCTGAGTTCTTCCTAGTGTCCCTCAGAGGAACATCAGATCAAGTCTCAGAACTGGTTTTGGAGTGACAGAAGCCACACATATTTGGAGTGTAACAAATTTCCAGCAGAAGATATTTTGGAAGAACTTCAGAAAAGGTAGGCTTCAATTGGGCATTGAGTGAAGGTGGCCAAGCACAGGTGCAGCACAGAGATCCAAGGTGGTATGGCATTCACAGGCCTATTTGGAGACTCATAGCCAAAATACAGGAGCATTGGCTACTATGTCCTGTGTGGAAGCCAGTGGATCAGCAGATTGCTATAAAACATCAGACACAAATATAAAAGGCAAATAGTAACCCCAGAATAACATGGGATTTGGCCATACACACCCAGCACAGGAAGGAAGTCAACAACATTGATCTGGAACAGCTTAAAAATGCTGTCATCTATAGAGGAAGCTTGGGACAATTTCCCCTTTGCCCTAAGAGCAAGCCTCAACCTTTTAAAAAATGAGCTAAGAAGCAAAAAGAACTCTGACATTATGGAGACAGAGAACAGATCTCAAATCCTGAAAATACTAAAGGCAAATAGACTCCAGATGAAGCCCTAAAGGGTAATATGATTTGATCCTCATCTCATAAGGCTGTCTTGAAAGAATCCATAAAGGATCTTAAAAGAGTTAGAAGAAAAATGGGGAAAGGAAATGAGAACTTTTCAAAAGACTTTGGAAAAGGAAACAGAAATTATTTGCAGAAAATTCTTTAAAATAGATTTAGTGAAATGGAAAAATCATATAACTCTTACAAAATATATTTGATGAAATAGAAAAAGCATATATCTGTTTACAAAATATATTTGAAAAAGAAACCAATTCACTGAAAAACAAAATTTGTGAAATGGGAAAAAAATCCAGTGAACAAAATATCTCATTTAAAGGGTCAATAGACCAAATGTAAAAAAGCTAACTAAAGAAAATAATTCACTAAAAATCACAATTGAACAAATGGAAGTGAATGACTCAAAGAGACTTCAAAAAGAAAATGAAAAAAAAAATTGGAGGAAAATGTAAAATACCTCATTAGAAAATCAAATGACCTGGAAAAAAGATCCAGGACAGAAGTTCAAAGAATTATTGAACTACCTGAAAACTATGATTAAAAAAAAGACCTTAGACTCCATCTTTCAGGAAATCATCAAGGAAAACTGTGCTGCTGTCATAGAATCAGAGGATAAATTACCCATTGAAAGAATTCACCAAACAGAGAACCCAAAATGAAAACTCCAAGGAATATTGTAGCTAAATTTCACAGTTATCAAATCAAGGAGAAAATATTGCAAGCAATCAGAAAGAAACAATTCAGATATTGAAGAGTCACAATAAGGATTACCTATGACTAGCAGCTTCCACTTTAAAGGACTGAATGGCATAGAATGTGATATTTCAAAAGGGGAAGGAACTTGGATTGCAGTCAAGAATCAATTAATTAACAAAATTTAGCATTATCTTTTAACATTCAATAAAACAGCTGAATTTCACTTGTTTCTGATGAAAAGACCGCAGCTGAACAGAAAATTTGATCTTCAAATAAAGAACTCAAGAGAAGCAAAAAAAGGTAAAAAGAAAAGAGAGAAAAAAAGAACTCTCTCTTTAAAGATTATAATGTTTACATTATGTATGGGAAGATGATATGTTTAATTCTTGAAATCTGTATTTCTGCTATGATTATACATAGAGGATACAGGTACAATTTGTTTAATATGATGATACAAAAAAGAAAATAGAGAAGAAAAAGGGATTCTACTGGAAGAAGAGGAAAGTGGAGTTAAAATGGTGTATATTACATCTCATGAAGAGCCAAAAAGACCTATTACACCCAAAAGAAAGAAGGGAGGGGGATGAGCATCATGTGAATCTTACTCTCATCAGATTTGTCTCGAAGAGAGAATATCCGATACATTTAGCTTCAAAGAGAAACTTGAAGTAGGAGAGGAAAGGGAAAAGGAAAAGGAGAGACTAACAGAAGAGAGAACAGAAGTAGAAGGGGAGAGATATAAGAAAAGGGGAAGGGCTGTTAAAGGGGATGGCTGTTTTAAGGGAGGTGGTAGTCAGGAGCAAAATATTGGGGAGGAGGGAAAGAGTTTTGGAAAGTAAGAGTATAACTTGAGGAAAACAAGATAGCACGAAATACAAAGTTAGTAATTTTAACTGTGAATGTGAATGGGATGAATTCTTCCATAAATTGAAAGCAGATAGCAGACTAGATTAAAAGCCAGAATTCTACAATAGGTTATTTATAAGAAATACATTTAAAGAAGAGTAATACATTCAGAATAAAGATAAAAGTTTGGAGTAGAACTTCAACTGAAGTAAAAAAAAAAAAAAGCAGGGGTAGCAATTCTGATCTCAGAACAAGTAAAATTAAAAATAGATTTAATTAAAAGAGAAAAGGAAGGAGACTAAATCTTGATAAAGGGTACCATAGATAATGAAATATTAAACATATGTGCACCAAGTGGTATAGCATCCAAATCCATAGAGCTAAGTTAAGAGAGTTGTGAGAATAATTTAGACAGCAAAACTATACTCATTCTTGCTCTCTCAGAACTAGATAAATTGAACCAAAAAAATAAATAAGAAAAGAATTGAGGAGGTAAATATAATTCCAGAAAAGTTAGGTATGCTAGAGCTTTGGAGAAAATCGAATGGAGACAGAAAGGAATATTCATTTTTCTTGGCAGTACATGGAACCTATACAAAAATTGACTATTTGTTAGAATATAAAAACCTCAAAATCAAATGCAGATAGGTAGAAACAGTGAATGGATTTTCCCAAAACTTCATACAATAAAAATTACATGCAATAAAAGCTTAGGAGAAAGTAGACAAAAAAATTAATTGGAAACAAAACAATCTTATCCTAAATAATAAGTGGATGAAACAACAAGTCATAGACATAATTGATAATCTCATCTCAAAGAATGATGGTAATAAGACAACATACCAAAATTTGTGGGATGCAGCCAAAATGGTTTTTAGGGGAAATTTTATATCTATAGATGCTTACTTGCATAAAATAAAGGAAGAGAAGATCAATGAATTGGGCATGCAACTAAAAAAAATCTGTAAAAAGAAGAAATTAAAAAACACCAAGTAGATTCCAAATTTGAAATTCTGAAAATAAAAGGGGAAATTAATAAAATTGAAGTAAGAAAACTATTGAACTAACAAACAAAACTGAGTTGTTTTTATGAAAAAAAAATAAACTAGTAAAATGGATAAACCTTCAGTTAATTTTATTAGAATAAGGGAAGAAGAAAATCAAATTATTAGTATCAAAAATGAAAAGTGAATTTTCTACCAATAAAGAGGAAATTAGATGAATAAATCTGATAATCTAAGTGAAATGGATGAATACTTATAAAAATATAGATTGCCTAGATTAACAAAGGAGGAAATAAATTACTTAAATACTCCCATTTCAGAAAAAAAATAATTGAACAAGCTATTAATCAACTCCCTAAGAAAAAAATCTCCAGGGCCAGTTGGATTTACATCTAAATTATACCAAAAACTTCAAGAACAATTAATTCCAATACTATGCAAATTATTTGGAAAAATAGGGAAAGAATGAGTCCTACCAAATTCCTTTTATGACACAAATATAGTGCTGATGTCTAATCCAGATAGGGTCAAAACAGAGAAAGAAAATTATAAACCAATGTTCCTAATGAATATTAATGCAAAATTTTTAAATAAAATATTAACAAAGATATTACAGCAAGTTATCCCAAGGATAATACATCATGGCCAAGTAGGATTTATACCAGGAATACAGGACTAGTTTAATATTAGGAAAACTATTAGCATAATTGGCTATATCAATAGCCAAACTAACAAAAATCAAAATTATCTCAAAAGATGTAGAAAAAGCCTTTGACAAAATCCAACACCATCGGTATTAAAAACACTAGAGAGTATAGAAATAAATGGGTTTTTCCTTAAAATGATTGGTAGTATCTATTTAAAATCATCAACAAGAATCACATATAATGGGGATAAACTAGCATCATACTCAATAAGATCAGGGGTGAAATAAGGTTGCCCACTATCACCATTATTATTCAATATTGTTTTAGAAATGTTCGCTTTGGTAATAATAGAAGAAAAAGAGATTAAAGGAAGTACAGTAATGAGGAAACCAAGTTATCACTCTTTGCAGATGATATGATAGTATATTTAGAAAATCTTAGAGAACTAACTAAAAAACTACTAGAAATAATTCTATACTTCAGTAATGCTGCAGAATATAAAATAAATCCACCTAAACCCATTAGCATTTTTATATATTACCAACAAAGTTTAGCAGCAAGAGAAATTCCATTTAAAATAACCTTAGATAATATAAAATATTTTAAAGTCTACCTACAAAGCCAAAGTCAGGAACTTTCCATATAAAGTCAGATCTAAACAACTGGAAAAATATCAATTGCTTATAAGTAGGCCAAGCTAATGTAATAAATATGACAATACTACCTAAATTAATGTACTTATTCAGTGCCATACCAATCAAACTCCCAAGAAAATATTTTATAGAACTAGAAAAAAATAATAGCAAAGTTCATCTGGAAGAACAAAAGGTCAATACTTTCAAGAGAATTAATGAAAAAAAATGCAAATGAAGGGGGCCTAGCTGTATCAGACCTAAAACTATGTTATAAAGCAGTGTTCATCAAAAACATGTGGTACTGGCTAAGAAACAGAGTAGTCAATCAGTGGAATAGGTTAGGTTCACAAGACAAAATAGTTAATGACTATAGTAATCTAGTGTTTGACAAACCCAAATACTTTAGCTTCTGGGAAAAGACATCACCATTTGACAAAAACTGCTGGGAAAATTGAAAATTAGTATGACAGAAACTATTCATTGACCCACACTTAACATCCAATATCAAGATAAGATTGAAATGGATTCATTATTTAGACACAAAGAGTGATAAGCAAATTAGAAGAACAAAGGATAGTTTGCCTTAGATCTGTGGAATTTGTGGCCAAAGAAGAACTGGAGTACATTATTGAATACAAAATAGACAATTTTGATTATATGAAGTTAAAAAGTTTTTGTACAAATAAAACTAATGAAATCAAGATTAGGAGGGAAGCAATAAACTGGGAAAACATTTTTACATTCAAGAGTTCTGATAAAGGCTTCATTTCTATAATATATAGAGAATTGACTCAAATGTATAAGAATTCAAGCCTTTCTCCATGTGATAAATGGTCAAAGGATATGAACAGACAATTTGCAGATAAAGAAATTGAAACCATTTCTAGTCATATGAAAAGACGCTTTAAATCACTATTGATCAGAGAAATGCAAATTAATAAACTCTGAGGTACCACTACTTCTCAGGTTATCTATGATGAGAAGAAATGATAACGACAATTGTTGGAGGGGATGTAGGAAAACTGGGATACTAATACATTGTTGATGGAATTGTGAAACTGCTTCAACCATTATGGAGAGCAATTTGGAACTATGTCCAAAGAGTTGCCAAATTGTGCATACTCTTTGATTCTGCAGTTTCTACTGAATTTGTATCCCAAAGAGATAATAATGAAGGGAAAAGGACCCACATATACAAAAATGTTTATGGCAGTCATTTTTGTAGTGATAAGGAACTGGAAACTGCCTATATGTTGATCAGTTCAGGAATGGCTGAATAAGTTATGATATATGAATGCAATGAAATATTATTGTTCTATTAGAAACAATCAGCAGGATCATTTCAGAGAGGCCTGGAAAAATATGAACTGATACTAAGTGAAGTAAACAGAACCAGAAAATCATTGTACGTGGGAACAGCAAGATTATTTGATGATCAATTGTGATGACCATGGCTCTTTTCAACAATGAGATGATTCAGGCCAGTTCCAAAGATCTTGTGATGAACAGAGCCATCTGTACCCAGAGAGAGGACTGTGGGAAGTAAGTGTAGATCACAACATAGTATTTTAACTCTTTTTGTTGTTTTTTGCTTGCATTTTAAAATTCTCATATTTTCCTTTTTGATTTGATTTTTCTTGTGCAGCATGCTATTTGTGGAAATATGTATAGAAGAATTGCACGTGTTTAATATATATATATTGTATTACTTGCTATCTAAAGGAGGGGGTTTGTTAAGGGATATGTCAATTCTCCAAGAGTCTTCACAGCTGTGGATCATAGCATCTGAAGGAGTTGTAGGTCAGTCTTTGCTGACACAGGTGTTGCAGATTGGGATTGAGATAAATTGGAGGCAGAGGGAAGATGAGAGAAGTCAGACAATGCAATGGCCTCTCAGTCAGAGAGGTCAGGGAACAGCAACTACCTCTCAGTCTCCTTGTATCATCCTCTCACATGAGGAGATCCATTCTGGGTTGGATCTCCAGCAACCACTGTCAAGTAGCTCCTGTATGCCAACAGGGGTGGGAGAAAAAAATTGGAACAAAAGTTTTTGCAATAGTGAATGTTGATATTTAACATATATAGGACTGCTTGCCATCCTGGGGGGGGGGGGGAGGAGGGAGGGAGGGGAAAAAAACGAAACATAAGTGATTGCAAGGGATAATGTCGTGTAAAAATTATCCTGGCATGGATTCTGTCAATACAAAGTTATTATTAAATAAAATAAAATTTAAAAAAAATAGTGAATGTTGAAATTTAATCATATGTATGAATACTAATGAATGATAAAAAAAACCTAAATAAATATCAAAGTAGCTTTTGGCATAAAAAGTGGTTCCCCAGCCCTAGTTCCCTATCTCTGGGGAAATTATGATGAAAGGAAGGATTTTTTCGAGAAATATAATAAGTTCTGCTTTGGATATGCTGAGTTTAAGATGTCTACATGACATCCAGTTCCAAGTGTCCAATAGGTACTTACGTATATAAAACTAGAGATCAGGAGAGAAGTTAAAATTGGATAAGCAGTTTTGAGCATTATCAGCATAAAGATAACAATTGAATCCTTAGGAACTAAGCGGATGAAAAAGTAAAATGGTATAGAAGAAGAAGAAATGAAAATCTAGGAATGAGCCTTTGGTAAATCTCACTATTAGGAAATAAAACCTGAATGAAGATTCAGAAAACAAGACTGTGCAGGCATTGTCAGATAGTTAGGAAGAGAATCAGGATCATGATTAATTATTTAGAAAGTTTTCACATGGTTTAGGTAATTTGGATTTCTTTTTTTGAAACCTGTCTGTTTATATTATTTGATTTATGTATTGAGTCATAGCTCTTGTTATTATATATATGATCCAGTCCCCATTATATCTTGGAGGTAAAACCTTTATCAGAGAAAATATTTTCCCCCTAGTTGCCTATTTCTCTTCTAATTTAGCTCCATTAATTTTGTGTGTACCAAAAACTGAAATTTTACATAATCAAACTGTCCATTTAATTTTTTGTGATCCTATCTGTAACTTATTTTGTCATAAATTTTTCTCTTCAAACATCTCATATTACAGATGAAAAAACAGCCAGAAGAGAAGTTGAAGGTTTTAGGTATTGCCTCAAATTAGGCAAGTACATAATAGGGAAACTACCAATAGAATCAATGTCTCCTGATTCGAGGTGCAATGTATCTTTCACTGTAGCATTATACTTCTCTCTCCTATTTTTGTAAACTTCTGTTTCCTGACTTTTACTTCTTCATTTGTGATGAGAGAAAGAGGGGAGCAGGGGCACTAATTTCTTTGGGAACTACAAAAATCTTGCCAGCAGCAAATAAAGGTGTTAAGTAGAGTAAAATAAAAACAACAATCTTCCAATCGAGCATTTTTATCTATATAAAATCTGCCTAGGAAAAAAAGGGTAATTTTGAGACTTGTTTAGCTGTTAGACAAGCAATTATGGAGGGTTTTACCTTCAGTGTCCTAGCTATAAAGAAGATAAGTGGATTTTGTATGCTGATGGTAAACATATTTGCTAATTTCATTTCATTTAATTCACCTATCTCTGTCCATCATGATTCAATATGGTGACTGGTAGATCAGGCATGAAGCTTGATTAATAACTTTGCTTCTGTGCCCTCAATTGTCCTTGTTTCCTCATCTATAAAATATAGGTGTGTGTATGTATGTGTGTATATACACAAATAAATATGAGAGCATGAGAAAGAGAGTGGGAGAGAGAGAAAGGAGAGAAAGAGACAGACAGAGACAAAGAGAGGGAGACAGAGACAGAGGAAAAAGAGAGAGAGGCAGGGGGAGGGAGAAGGATATAGAGAGGGAAAGGGAAAGGGATAAGGAAAAGGACAGAGCAAGAGACAGAGACAGAGAGAGAGAGACAGAAAGTTGAGGAGAGTCTTTTCCAAACACTTATCTATAAATCTGATAAAATGTATATGGATTTCTTGTTTCTCGCATTGCTCCCAAAGCACAGAACTTTAAAATTCTGATATAGTTCCAAGTGTGAACTATGGCTGAAACCTCAGTAACTCAGCAATTTTAACAATATGAGTAGCAATTCATGCTGTATCAATTACATACTTGTTAGTAAGAGTTCTGGGAATTCTGTTTAAAGGGAATGGGAATGGTATTAAGCTAAAGGAAACAACTGATAGAGATTGTTCTAACCCTCAGTGTTTTTTGTTTTTAGTAATATAAACTCAATTCAATTCAATGAACATTTAAAAAAATTAAATTACCTATAATATGCTAAGCATTGTGTTAAGCATGAGGTATATAAAATGGTCCTTGATCTTTACATAAAATCTTACATTCTACTAAGGGAAACTACTAAGGGAATACAAATATGTATCCACAGTAAAAGAAAAAAAATAGTTTTGAGGGAATAGAAAGGATTTAAGACTCAAAATTGAGGAGATAAAGGAAATTATCATGCAAAAGGTAGAGCCTAAATTGTACTTAAAAGGAAACTAGGGATTCTATGAGATGAAGGTAAGACAAGAGAACCTTTCAGTGTTAAAGGTATAGTATGTGAAAAGGTAAGCAGGCAGGAAAGGAAATAGCATGTGTAGATAACAACAGATAGGCTAATATGACTGGAATATAGATTACATGTAAGAGAATAATGTGAAAAAAAATGCAACCAGATTATACAGGGCTTAAATTAGCAAACTAAATAATTTCTATCTTATTGTAAGAGTATAAGAGCTATTGAAACTTTGGCATGATCAGAGCTGTGCTTTAGCCATGTCAATTTGAAAACAGTATGGAGGACAAATTGGAGAGGGAGGTGGGAAAACAAGGAGACAATTAGAAGGCTTTTTACAATAGTCCATGTGAAAAATGACTGAAGTGTGGAGTAGGATAGAGGTTTTGTGTGAGGAGAAGTAAACATGTGAAAGATAATGTAAAAGTAAAAGGCACAGGATTTTGTGACTGGATATGAATGATGAGGATTAGAGTGAAGGTTCAAAGATGACTAAGGTTGTAAACAGATACTGAAATGTCTTTCATAGAAAATGTGAAATTAGAAAGGAGATGGATTTTGGGGAGAATATAAGGAGCCCTATTTTAGTTGTGTTGACTTGTAAATTCCATTGGGATAACTAGATTAAAATATTCAGCAGGCAATTAGCATGTAGGACTTAAGAGAATATAAAGATCTGTCTATTTGGAAGTTGTTTATTGAGAGATAATGATTGAACCCATAAAAGGTGATTATCTGACAAAGACAAAGGCAGAGAAAGACAAAGATACCAAGAGATATAGAAACAGAGAAACACAGAGACAATGAGAGAAAGAAGTCAGATAGAAGGAGAAAAAGACAGTAAGAAATATAGAAACATAAAAACAGGGACAGGAAGACCAAAAGAGAGAGAAAAAGAGGGAAAAATAGAGATGGAGAGAAAAGCTAGATCATGCTCAGATAGAGTAGATAAAGCCCGTGGACTAGAGTCAGAAATATCAGAATTCAAATTTGGCTTCAAATATAAACTGTATGATTCTGGCAAAATCATTTGATCTCTGTTTGCCTCAGTTTCCTTATCTATAAAGTGAAATAACAGCCCCTACTTCCCAGGATTGTTATGAAGATTAAACGAGATAATAATTAGAAAGCACTTAGCACAATGCCTTGGCACATAGAAAATATTAATTCTTATTAATACAGCAGAGAAGAAAGTTCAGGATAGAAACTTGGCACAAAATATTTAAAGGATGTGAGAAATGGGTGATGATCCAGCAAAGAAGACTCAGACAGAAATTAAAGGAAACCAATAAAGAACAGTAAAATGAAATCCCAGGGAAAAGAGTACATTCCAGAGGGAGTTTTCAAGAGTTAGACACTTCAGAGAAAGTAAGAAGATGAAAATTTGACTTTGTTAACCCCCCAAAATATAAACCTGCATCCATCCTTCCTCTTATATTCAAAGTCATTGAAAGACTCACTTTTACCTGTTGTTTCTATTTCCAAACATTCTATTTATTTGCCAGTTCTTTCCAATATGGCTTCTAATTTCATTCATGTGACTAGAATGGCTCCTTCCAAAGTTACTGATGAGAATTTATACAATGCTTTTAGGTTTGCCAAATGTTTTTACAAATATTATCTCATTTTTATCTGCATAGCAATGCTGGAAAATAAGTGCTATTGTAATATCCATTTTACAGATGACAGAACTGAGGCATAATTGTAACTTTCCAAGAGTCAACCAACTAGTCAGAATTTGAGACTAGATGTGAATTCAAGTCTTCCTATGTCCACTTCCCATACTCTATTCATTGAGCCACATAATTGCCTTCAACCCAGTGAGGTAGGTAACTTAGTTAAAGGTGGGGGTTAACTTTGATAAAATTTGTAATCTCCCTTCTATAACCCAGTATCTCCATTCCTATACTATCATTGTCAATGCTGCTGATTGAAAAATATATTATCAGGTAAAATGGGGTAATCTACATCATATGAAGAGACAAAAAATAAAAAGACCTATTACAGTTGAAGAAAAGAAGGGAGAGGCATGAGCATTGATAGAGAAAATTTTCTCACCATATAAGGAAGTAGGAAGGGAGAAGGGAAAGAAAAGGAGGAAATTAATAGAAGGGGGAAGAAAAGTAGAAAGAGAAAGGGATAAGAAAGGGGAGAGATGCTATAAAAGGGGAAGGCAGATTGAAGTAGGTAGTGGTCAGAAGCAAAACACTGGTGAGGAAGGAAAAGGCAGAAAGGAAAGAAAAAAGGATAATTTGAGGAAAATAATATGGTGGGAAATATAGAATAAGTAATTTTAACTGTGAATATGAATAAGATAAACTCTGCCATAAAAGGAAAGTGATTAGCATACTAGATTAAAATCTAGAAACCTATAATATAGTGTTCATAAGAAACACATTTAAATCAGAGTAAAGGTAACAGACTGAAGTAGAATCTATTTTGCTTCAGCTAAAGTAAAAGAAGCAGGGGTAGCAATCCAGATCTCAGAACAAGCAAAATTAAAAATAAATCTAATTAAAAGAGAAAAGAAAGGGAACTATATTTTGCTAAAGAGTATCATAGATAATGAAGTAATAGCAAAACAAATCATAAGCATAAAGTGGTATAGCATCCAAATTCCTAGAGGAGAAGTTCAGAGAGTTGCAAGAAGAAATGGACAGCAAAACTATAGTAGTGGGGGATCTCAACCTCTCTCTAACAGAACTAGATAAATCAAATCACAGAATAAATAAGAAAGAAGTTAATAAGATAAATAGAATTTTACAAGAGTTATATATGATAGAGCTTTGGAGAAAACTGAATGGAAACAGAAAGAAATATACAAAAAATGAGTATGTATTAGGGCACAAAAACTTCAAAATCAAATGCAAAAAGGCAGAAATATGAAATACACTTTTCCAGATCATAATGCAATAAAAATTACATGTAATAAAAGGTCAGGGGGAATTAGACCAAAAATTAATTGGAAACTAAATAATATAATACTGAAGAATGAGTGAGTGAAACCAGAAATCATAGAAACCATCAATAATTTCATCCAAGAGAATGACAATAATAAGACAACATACCAAAATTTATGTGATACAGCCAAACAGGTTCTTAGGGAAATCATATATTTCTAAATGCTGACTTGCATAAAATAGAGAAAGACAAGATCAATGAATTGGGCATGCAACTAAAAAAAAGATGTAAAAAACAAATTAAAAACCCCAAATTAAATTCCAAATTTGAAATTTTGACAATAAAAAGGGAGATTAATAAAATTGAAAATAAGAGAATTATTGAACTAATAAACAAAACTAAGAGTTGATTTTATGAACAAACCAATGAAATATATAAATATTTAGTTAATTTGATTAGAAAAAGGAAAGAAGAAAATCAAATTGGTAGTACCCAAAATGAAAAGGGTGAACTTTCCACCAATGAAGAGAAAATTAGAGTTATAATGAGGAGCTATTTTGCCCAACTCTAGACCAATAAATCTTATAATATAAGTGAATTAGATGAATACTTACAAAAATATAGATTTCTCGGAATAAAAGAGGGAGAGCTAAATTACTTAAATATTCCTATTTCAGAAAAAAGAAAAAGAAAAAAATTCTGTAAGAAAAAAATCTCAAGGACTAGATGGATTTACCGGTGAAATCTAAAAAAGCTTTAAAGATTAGTTAATTCCAATAGTACACAAACTATTTGGGAAAATAGGGAAAGAAGGAGTCCTACCAAATTTCTTTTATGATGCTGATATGATATTGATAACTAAAACAGGTAGTGTCAAAATAGAAAAAAAATATATAGATTAATTTCCTAATGAATATTGATGCAAAAATACTAAATAAAATATTATGAAAAAGATCACAGCAAGGTATCACCAGGATAATACACCATGACCAAGTAGGATTTATGTCAGGAATGCAGGACTGATCCAATATTAGGAAAACTATTAGCACAAATGACTATATCAATAGCCAATCTAACAGAATCATATGATTATCTCAATAGATGCATTAAAAAAAAATGGCAAATTCAATACCCATTCCCATTAAAAACATTAGAGAGCATAGGAATAAATGGAATTTTCCTTAAAATGATTGGTAACATCTATTTAAATCCATCATTAAACTTCGTATATCACTGGGAAAGACTAGAAGGAAAGACCAATAAGATCAAGTGTAGAGGGCTAAAACTATTAAGTCGATGCACTGAGGTCAGGACTACCAAGCACTTGAGGCTAACTGCCAATTGGACAATACTCTATGGGCATATGATTGGAAAATGGTCCTTTCCACTATCTGTGCTAGCTCAATGATTGGTGTATACAGAGGATTGTAGGAGGGACTAGGGGGTGGAGTAAGACTAGCTGAAGTCACTCTTTGGCAGTAGATGAGGAAGAAGGCAGTTGTGGAGATTCTGTTTCCATCCTGTTCAATCTTGTGTCTAAGACCAAGAATAAAGACTAAGGACTTCTGCTAATCCTGACTCTGGCTGATTCTGGGGTGTCCTAGGTGCTAGCGCAATTATCACAATTAAGGGTGAAACAGGGTTGTCCACCATTATCATTACTATTCAATATTGTATTTGAAATGTTAGCTTACATGTAAGAAGAAAAAGAAATTAAAGGAATCAAAGTAGGCAATAAGGAAACAAAATCATCTTTCTTTACAGATGATATGATGATATATTTAGAGAATCCTAGAGAATCAACTATAGAAATACTAAATAATTCACAATTTTAGCAAAGTTGTAGGATATAAAATAAATTCACATAAATCATCATCATTTCTACCAACAAAGTCTGACAGTAATAGATACAAAGAGAAATTCCATTTAAAATTACTGTAGATAATATAAAATATTTAGAAGTCTACCTGCAAGATGAAGTCAGAAACTGTATGAACACAATTACAAAACATGTTTCATATAAATAAAATCAGATCTAAACAACTGGAAAGATATCAAGTGCTCATGAATAGGCTAAGCTAATATAATAAAAATGAGAATACTGCCTAAATTAATTTACTTATTTAATGCAATGCCAATCAAACTCCCAAGAAATTATTTTATAGAATTAGAAAAAATAATAGCAAAGTTCACCTGGAAGAACAAATGGTTAAGATTTTCAAGGGAATAAGTGAAAAAAGTGCAAATGAAGGTGGCCTCTCTGTGCCAGACCTCAAACTGTATCATAAAGCAGCAGTCATCAAAATCTCTTGGTATTGGCTTAAAAATAGTTGCAAGTTGATCAGTGGAGTAGGTTAGGTTAGGTTCACAAAACACAGTAGTCAATGACTATAACAATCTAGTGTTTGGTAAACCTTAAGACCTTGACTTCTAAGAGAAGAACTCTTGACAAAAAGTGCTAGGAAAATTGGAAAATAGTATGACAGAAACTAGGTACTAACCAACACCTAACATGTTTTATCAGGATACAGTAAAAATAGGTTCATGTTTTACATATAATGAATAATTCCTTACAAAAATTAGGAGAACAAAGGATAATATACCTCATACATCTGTTGAGAAGGAAGGAATTTATGGCCAAAGAAGAACTGGAGTACATTATGAAATGCAAAATGTATAATTTTGATTATATTAAATTAAAAAGTTTATGTACAAACAAAACCAATGCAGATCAGATTAGAAGGGAAAAAATTTTTTTAAACATTCAATAGTTCTGATAAAGGCCTCATTTATATATATATATATATATATATAGACTCAAATTTATAAGAATATAAATAATTTTCCAACTGATAAATGGTCAAAGGATATGAACAGACAATTTTCAGATGAAGAAATTAAAAACATTTCTAATCATATGAAAAAATGTTCTAAATCACTATTGATCAGAGAAATACAAACTAAGACATCTCTGAGGTACCACTATACCTCTTAGATTGGCTAATATGGGAGGAAAAGATAATGATAAATGTTGGGGAGGGACATGGGAAAACTGGCAAACTAATATGTTAATGGAGTTGTGAACTGATCCAATCATTTTGGAGAGCAATTTGGAACTATGCCCAAAGGGCTACCAAACTGTGTATATCCTTTGATCTATCAGTGAGTTTATTGGACCTGTATTCCAAAGATATTATAAAAAAGGGGAAAGGATCTACATGCATAAAAATGTTTTTCATAACCCTTTTTATACTGGAAAGGAACTGGAAAGTGAGTGGATGCTCATTAGTTGGAGAATGGCTGAATAAGTTATGGCATATATATGTTATGGAATATTGTTGTTCTATTAGAAATGATTAGCAGGATGATTTCAGAAAGTCCTGAAGAGACTTAAATGAATTGATACTAAGTAAAGTGAGTAGAACCAAGAAACTATTGTACACAGCAATAGCAAGATCATGTGATGATCAACTGTGATGAATGTGGCTCTTTCCAACAATAAGGTGATTCAAGGCAATCCCATTACACTTGTGATGGAAAAAAATCATCCAAAGAGAGAGGACAATAGAGACTGAAGATGGATCACAGCATAGTATTTTCACCTTTGTTGTTGTTGTTTGTTTGCTTGTTTTTTTTTCCTTTCTCATTTTCCCCCTTTTGTTCAGATTTTTCTTATTCAATGTGATAAATGTGGAAATATGTTAGAAGAATTGCACATGTGTTACCTATTTTGAATTATTTACTGTCCAAGGGAGGGAGATTCGGGGAAGGAAGAGGAAAACTTTGGAACACAAAGTTTTGCAAGAGTGAATGTTAAAAACTATCTTTGCAAGTATCTTGAAAACTAAAAAGCTATTATTATTTTAAAAATAAATAAAGCCTTTCACAACTAGTTCCAAACTTCAATTTTACAACCTTAAAAATCACTCTTCTTAAACTCTAAGTTTCTGTCAAATTTACTTTATTGTTTTTCCTCACAGATACAATATATGAACCTTTGTAATGATTACTCCTTTGGTTTAGAATTTGTGCTCAACTAAAAATCTGTACAACGTAATCCCCTTTAAGATCCAGCTCAAGTATTAACTTCTAATTAAAGTTCCTATTCACCCCAAATGTTAGTGTTCTCTTTTCCTAAACCATCCTGCATTTATTTTTGCATTTTGTAAGTATGTATGTATATATACAGAGAGGATCACAAGTTTAGAATCAAAAGGGCTTTCGTTTTACAAGTAAGGAAACTGAAATCTAAAGAAATTAAGTGATATGCCTGTGGTCACACAGATAATCCATACAATCTGAACACAGGTCCAGCTGCCTCCAAATCCATAGGTTTTTCTGTTCTACCAGCTTGCCTTTTAGGACACATCTTCCCTAGTAAAAAGGAAGCTCATTGAGAACAAAAATTATTTGAATTTTGTCTTTGCATGTTTAGTTCCTTGCTAGTCAGTTGTTGTCCTTCATTCTTGAAGAGGACCAAAATGACATCACTGTATAAGAGTTGATTTAAAGAATGTGCAATTGTGGCTAATCATATAATACCAGCTTAGAATGTTCTACCACAGGTTGGACACAAATAATACTTATATACACTTTTGGTGTAGTTTCTTTAATTTTGCACATTTCTCATTTCTTTTGGACTAATTTAATTCTGTATGCTCATAGAGCACAGCACTAGGACACACTATGCTGAATGGTACTGTGTCAATGTCTCCCATGTCATACAATTGACTCTAAAGTTTTTTAGAGTTCTTTAGAGTCTTACTCAATTAAGTAATCTTGAGTAATCTTGAGAGTAATCTTGTTTTTTTTTCTGATCACCTTGTGAGCGCTTATCCTGTGTGAGTTCTCCATATAATAATCTTTTTGGCAAGCGCACATTTGGTATTAGAACAATGTGGCCAGCCCAATGGAATTGTGCTTTCTGCAATAGAGTTGGAATGCTTGGCAATTTAGATGAAGAAAGGACCTCAATGTCTGGTCTTTGACCCTACCAAATGATCTTGAGAATCTTCCTAAGACCATTCAAAAAGTGTCCACCTGATGTATCTATCTCTCACCTTTGGCTCCAAGAAGCTGTAGTATACCCAGTGCTTAGCACAATGCCCTTAAATAAGAGGACTTGATAAATGCTTATTAATTGGTTGATTTTATGCTCCCAATGCTCACAGACATTGAAAATGCTTATTGAGTTGACTATCCATTATGAAACTGTTATATGACCTCAAAATAATTTAGCTTTAAAAAAGAAGCAAACGAGTACTTTCCTCACTTTTTGAAAATTCTTGCCTTTTATTATCATAGTATTCTTTCCTTTCAGAAATGATAATAGACATTTGTTTTCAAAATTGAACTGAAATTAATTTTGTCTTGAAAGTTCATTTTTTGAGACATTAACAGAGCAAATATATTTAAAATCAGTTCAGTGTATTCAAAGCTAAAGGTCACGATAACTGGTTTGGCACAAATAGTTGATAGACTTATAATTCCCTTTTCAATAATTGCTTTCACATCTTAAATTTAGTCTTGGGAAATGGTTAACAGGTATTAGTTGTGCTGGAAAAAATGTTGATTGCATTTTAAAACACAAATGCATACCTAGGGTGCAATCACTTTCAATGCATCTTCTTTTGTTTATTCCTTTAATGAAAGGATTTGGGATAATAGCATAGATGTTATGTCTGTTATGTCAGTGTTAATGTTTAACTGATATTACCTCTCATTTTTCTCTATTCTAAGGGAGGGAAATCATCCACAGTAAGATTTCAATAATATCTCAACAATACTGTTATATTTCAATCAAATTACATCTGAATTTTAAAGAATTTAAGTGGATTTGGAGGGTATAATTATATTGTCATCCTAAGTTACAGTATCATCCAAATTCTTTTCTATCCAAAAACCTTACCCCTATTTCAAAAAAATATATATATCAGAAAGTTTCAATAACCCTGAAATTAAATTGTGCACTTTTTATAGCCTCCATAAAGATTTTGATAGAAGATTATTTGGGTGATAAAATTTCTTTTTCTTATGTAACATTAATTAACAGATATGCAAACTAAAAGATCAGTAATTAAATGGCTCTTTTTATCCTCTTTCTTATCATTTTGAAATAAAATTAAAAATTAAGAAGAAAAGGGAAATCAATGAGCTTTAAATTATAATTCTAGCTTTATCAATTAGTTTTGAATTTTTTGTTTAGCCCAATTTTTAGGGACTAAGACATTTGGTGATTGTCAATATTGAGAATTCATTCCTTATCCAGCATCATCATCTTGCCTCAAACATGTAACAGCTATGTGACCTTAACTCCCTTCTTAGGTCATTTTAAGTTCTAGCTCCTTTCAGAGACCTTCCTGATGCCCTCAATTATTAGTATCTCTTCTCATTTAAAAAAAAATTTTCCTTTGTATGTGTCTATAGAAAGCTTACCTGGGAATTAGGAAATTTTACTTCAAGTCTTATCTCTGACATACATTCATTGTGTGGCCATTGATAAGTCATTTAATTTCTCAATGTCCCAGACAATTCTCACAGACTTGTAAATTATAATAGAGATGCAAATCAACATTGGCAGAAGAAATTTCTTAGCCAGGAATAATATTCACTAATGAAATCACAGATTCAGTCAAACAAAAATCCTGCATTTATTTATATTTGAGTATGTTGTACAATAGAAATCAAGCTCCTTTAGGTTGGAATTGTTTTATTAAATGACCTATTCCCCCCAGTGTCCAACACAATTTCTAGCACATGGCACATACTTAATAAATTAATGTTAATTGATTATTTAATATTTTTTATGAAGGGTTACTGGACCACTAGGAAAACCAGGACATGGAGAGAATTATCTGCTTGGAAAAAGCAGTTGATCTGACTTCTGGCCTGTTGCATGCATTACTAGGGAGTGTGTGTTCCTCTTACATGACGACTGGCCTGGGGGAAATCATGTAGGAAGTCAGACAAACCTGCCTTACAGCATTGTTTCTTTTAATGAAGAGCAACTGAAACTTCTTCTACTGCCAAAGTGTGATGAATGACTATTGATGGCAACCTTAACAATAATGGGTGAAACCAAAGGCGGCTGTATGAATAATTTATGAGGTAATTGACCATTACTCCTATAAAAGTAAATCAATACCATATTTTGATCTTAATGCACTGAGAAGTCTTCTTTAATTTTTTTCTTCAATTAAACTTTCCCCCACTCCCATTTTTTTTTTTAAACAATAGGGATATGACAACTAAATCAGGCTATAACATTGTTAATGTGTCTGGCTTACTGTAAATGCCTAATCAGGATAATATAACTATGTGTAACATTACTCAAAAATATTTAAAATTACATAAAAGTTAAACTTTTTCCTAGACTGCAGATACCATCACAAAAATTTATTGCCAATCATGAGGT
Source organism: Antechinus flavipes (assembly GCF_016432865.1). Taxonomy (NCBI): domain Eukaryota; kingdom Metazoa; phylum Chordata; class Mammalia; order Dasyuromorphia; family Dasyuridae; genus Antechinus; species Antechinus flavipes. The sequence continues at coordinate 296,009,892 of NC_067400.1, read as the reverse complement.
TAGCTTTCTAGGTTAGTTCCCTTTTGGAACTGGCTAGGGGTGTTCAGTTGAAGCATTCTTCATGACTGCCTTATTGTTGCCTTATTCGTAAATGTTATTTGCTAACAGTAATTGGAAGTGATTCAACAGAGGTTAGTGAGTCATTTGAGGGCATTTATTTGGTTATTTTAAAGCAGTATACATTTCAAAAAAGATCTGTTACCAGTAGTTAGATGTGAAAAGCTAGGATATTAGATGGTGATCATTTCCAACTGTTTCTGACCTCTGAGTTCACAGACAGCTATATGACTTCTACAGGGAACACTAACTGGAATGTTAATACAACAATTCCCAAGATGGGAGATGTAAAAGTTTTCATGAAAACAATGCACTTGTTTTATTGGAAGGTACTCTATGGAATAAAAATGTCACTTTCCCAATAACTATTGGGGCTTCTTGACTCCTGCTGAGCATTTGATGTGGAAGATTACCCAATTGTATAGACCTGGGAATTGATACCCCATTCAGAGTGAAAAGCAGATCATTCCTACCATAATTTCAGACTATGTTTTTGCACATCATTATTTTGAGACTGATAGAATAGAGAAGTTATAAAGAGATATGGATGGAGAGCTCTATTTGAACAATAAGAAAATCTATATTTTAAAAAACAGAACTTGAGGCCTTGCGAGAAAAACTTGGTCATAAATACAAAGTGAACATCTTTTATAGTTTTTTTTTTTTTCCCTTGATGTTTTCCTTGTTTCTACTTTTTCTTTATTATATTTGTTCTCTGCTGGCTAAGCCAAACTTATTTATCTATTCATTTTTATGTTCATTTATTTATTTATATTACAAGATATTATCCCTTTGTGGATACAAATCCTAGTTTCTAAGGGAAAAGATCATTTAAAAATGATCTTCCATCTGTATAATTTTGTTAGTCAAACAAAACAAACACAAAAAAATTTCTACTATCCACTACTTCCAATCACACTGTAACTAATAGAATCCTAGAACTGGAAGGAACCTGAGAGGTTATATGCTTCAATGCCACCATTTTCATTATGAGAATGGATGTCCAGTGGCTTGTCCAAAGTCATAATGGCAGAGGATAAGAATTTCTATCATCTCGTGTTATTTTATTTTATTTTATTATACTATTCATGGTAGAAGGAAGGGGAAAAAAGGAAAGATATGCTGTTTACTTTTTATTTTAATAAAAATCTAGTTATTTTATTATACTATTCATGGTAGAAGGAAGGGGAAAAAAGGAAAGATATGCTGTTTACTTTTTATTTTAATAAAAATCTAGTTATTTTATTATACTATTCATGGTAGAAGGAAGGGGAAAAAAAGGAAAGATATGCTGTTTACTTTTTCTATCTATCTATTTATCTATCTATCTATCTGTCTGTCTATATCTATGTTTCTCATTCTTATACAAGCAAAATCTTAGAAACAGTTTTTTGTTTTATTTTTTGTTAAGAGGCAGCTTGGTACCATGGAATTTCAGGAAACAAACTGGGTTCAAATTCTGCTACTATTTCTGTGACAGCAAATAAGTCACTAAAATTGCCCAGGTCTTAGTTTTCTCAGCTGTAAAATGAGGGCTTTGGACTTAGATGGCCCCTGAGGTCCCTTCTCTAAATCTATGATGTAAATATATTAAGACACTGTCGTTTATTCACATTTTCTTTCTCTAGGTGCTAAGTTATTCATCATCAAATCAACTTAAAAGTTGATAGTATTTCTAAAATTATCCTTTTTAACTGTCAAAATATATGAAAAATAAAGTTACAAAACCTTTACTTATCTGAGTAGAAAAAAATTAAGAAATGGAAACCTTTTAGAGTTCAGGAGCTAACATTACCAGTAATTACAGAAATGAACCTGGGACTTAGGTGAGTTGACTTGTCCTGTTCTTAATACCATTTAAAATTCCATGAATGATTTTGGGCAAGTGTCATAGCCCTTTATCATTGAAATGACATCATATATGAAATGGTAATGATAGCTATACCTGACTTATTAACTATTAATCTCAGGGCCTTTGCATATCATTACATATGGTCACATGCTATTCTAGTTACTTTTTGACCAGCAAGTATGTTTGACCTCATGGTCATGCTTTAACAATCCTGACTCCCCTAGAAATGCAGTAAGGAAAGAAAGGTAAAATATCATAAGACAGTCAGAATCTGACTTCTGCAGTTATTTTACTAAGCATCACTTTAGTTGTAATAGTTAGCTGTGGTGACCTCTTTGACCCAGATTCTGTGGGGGCTTGATGCAGATTAAAGGGCTAAAGTACTCATTTCACTCAAGTCATCCCAGACTTGACAACCCTTCTTTTTTCTCTCTCTCTCTTCCTTCCTTCCTTTTTATTTTTTAAAGCTTTGTTGGACATTTTCTTTGACATTCTTTCAGGGATGTGAAACCATGTGTCAAACTGGCATGGATTGCTTATCCTAACTTGGATAAATCATAGTGTTTCAAAAGTGGTTAGAAAGGTTTGACAGCTTACAGAAGATGCCTAAAGCTACTGCAAAGGCATAGGGAGGTTATGAAGTGAAAAAAGATGGTTATTGACATAGACTCAATAAACCAATCATTTGTTCCATAAGTAATTGAAAAATGGAATTGGGGGTGGTGTGAAAGGAATTTTGAAAAGTCAAAAACATGGTGGGAATTATGTGAATTGATATCTCTGCGTGTGATTTGTGGTCAAGTGCTACTTTATAAAGATATAAAATTGGTTAGCCATTTTTGGATTTCGAATTTTTCCAGTAGGAAAAAATAAAATGCATTTATTTTAAGGCACCCTTATTATATTTTACTCACCAGATATCAATTATTATTTTTAGTAATTAAATAACATTTCTTGCCAGGCTCATGAAAACAGGAAGACATAAAAACAGAGAGACAGTATAAAGTGAATGGATAATAGAACAAGTTTTGGATCAGGAAGTTCTGAGTTCAAAGCCTGCTTCTGACATGTAATGTTTGTGTGACTAGAGGCAAGTCATTTGCTTCCTAAGAGCCTGAGGAAAGTATCTGATGTTATACTTTTCACAGGAGTTGTGCATTCACACCAATAGTTTTAGTTTTCACACTGGGAGTTCCCCATACTGATAAAATCACAAGTAGAGATGAATAAAATAATTGTTATAATAGAATTACATGGTGAATGAAATAAAAACTCAAATTTCTACTCCTGGATATACTTCAGTATTGCTTTGGCAACCTAATGGGTTTTGTTTTACTTCCAGATAACTTCTTTTTGGGGAATTGTGTCTTTTCAACTCAAGTGATGACTTCACAATGTTATGAAGAAATTCTCAATTGGAAATACTTATTACTGTATTCTAGTCTTTGTTGAAACATACCACCAAAGTCCCAAAATATAGTTGTCACCATTTTTTTTTTTTTGGCAGGTGATTGGGCTTTGACTTTTTTTTCCCATGAAGAATCTGTGGGATGTTTTGCATGCAATTTTTTTTGGCCTTCATTGTCAGAGATGTGAATGCAGCACTGCTGTTTTTGAAGAGTTCACATGATTTGTATGCTTTTTTAAAGATAAAGAACTGTCATCATATCAAGTGCACATTCTGTAGTCAATTTCATTGGGTTCAACTTCTCACAGTAAAAATTAAATGACACTTTGCTGTTCAGCTGCTCTGTGAGAGTGGAATCATCATTTTGGAAAATGTCAGCAACAACACTGCCAACTGTATATGGAAATTTTGACTGCTACATATTCAGACATGCACCGATAAAGGTCTGTCAATCATAATGGGTACAAATTATTTTTGGAAAAGATAAAATCAATTTAATTTATTGACAGCTCCTTAAAAAAGATAGGTAGAGTTGATTATAAATTGTTTGTCTTGGAATCAAAAAGACCAGAATCTCAAAAACTTATTAGCTATGTGAATATAACAATTCACCTATCATCTTCCAGATTTAGTTTCTTTATTTGTAAAAGAGGAGTAATCACAGCACATACTTTACAATTGTTATGAGAGTCAAATGACTTAACATGTGAAGCAATTTTCAAACCTCAAACCATTAAATACCAAATATTGTATTATTTTTATAGGCACAATATGCAGTTGTAAATAGAACATTGGACTTGAAATGAGAATGGATTCAGACTTTTCCTAAGACATAATTAAATTACTGAAATTCTCATGATATCAGTAAGCACCATGAGGACAAGAACTGTTTCAATTTTGACTGTATATTTGTGTCAAGGCCAACAAAACTTAAACAATTGCAATGTTTTCCATAAAGTTAGGTTACTTTAGTTCTATAATTCTGCCTTCTTATTATATAAGAGATTTTTGCTTCTTAGAATTTTGTTATAGCAAATTCTATCCTTCCTTCCTTTAGGGTTGTGTGTAAATGAATAAATAATGCTTTGTATAGCATATACATGGATATGCACATTTAGACAAACATATTAATAAGTCAGAGTTTTCTCCATGTAAGAAACTTTATATACTGGCATGGATTCTATGTTACAGTTTACATATGTAGAATAACAAGAAGGAGCAAAGAAGAAAAAAATGTAAACACATCTCTGAAGCCTTTGATCCTTCATTTGAGATAATGAATCAAGCTCATTCTGGCCCTTAAGTGACATAAATTCTGTAAGGGTGAAGGCAGCTTAGAAAATATTCCTCTTTTTAATCAGTAATAATCTCAGAAATAACATGCCTCTCTTGATCAAGACAGCTCTGTAGCATCTGATATCATAAAGAAGACCAAGTCCATGTTTCACTTTTCAACTAAACTTGTCAGGAAAGATCCCAGTATAATATTTTCATCTCTTTCAATTACTGTGTTCATGATTGACAAATATTAGATTTGGAAGCAGAAATAGCATATTACATATTATTCCCCAATAATAACCAAATATTTTTTCTATTAAAAAGGAATATCTGTGAAGCCATCTTTGAAGTTTCAATGGAACTTCAGTCTGAGTAGCTGCAATGCCATCATTTCAATTTGTATGGGTGTTTGAAAGCCTAGTATCTCATTCTGTATCCCTTAGGCCATAAAGAATATACTTTAATCAGTCTCCTTTGGAAATGTAAGTCTTGTGTATGACTTCCTTTTTCATTTCAGATACCATATAGTAACTTATTTGGAGAGACATTTGCTACAAAATATATGCCATTGAATACAGAGGGAAAAGTAATCAATTCTCTTCATTTTCAAATTCCTAGAATATCCTTTAATTTAATTGTCAGTGAATGTCTTAATTTAATGCCTACTGTAGTGACTATCATATTAATTGGAACATAAGTGATATTTAACAAATAGTGAATTAATGCATATATGAATATGCAAAACAATTTACTATAGTGTTCTTAACCCTTGCTCATGTTTGTTCTGAGAAAAACACCTTGAATTCCTTAAAACTCTATATGAACGTCTGTTGTTTTGGTATTGTGGTAATGATGATAGAGAAAAAGAACTAACTAACTAGATAAATAAATGATAGAGAGAAATATATATGGATATGTAACATTTTTATTAATCACTTACTATTTGACTGGAACAATGCTGAGCATAGTTTGAGAATGCAAGATAGCCCCTGGCCTCAAAGGATTTATGTTTTAATTGAGGAAGACAATGAAGAAGACAACCCATAAAGAGAAACTAGAAAATAGAATATAGATAACATGATTTTGAAATGTTCTGGAAAGTAGAAGCCTTGATTTGGGCAAGATAAGGTGAAATCTCACCTATCAGAATCCTGTGTGCATTCTATAGGTGCATTCCAAGTTCCAATGGAGGGAGGGAGGCGAGAATGATATGGGGAGTACAGGCAGCAAAGTATTGCAACAGATGATATTCCACCCTACCTTGGTTATCCTATAGGATAAACAGAAGGCAGGCATACAATTATAATTAATCAAACTATATCATTTGTCTCTCAACTTTCCTATCATTCAGTTTAATTGTATCAAGCATGAGATATCATTAAAGATAATGCTAGCTTACTAAATTCTAATCAGGGAGCCTTTATTTAGAAAAACACACTGAAAAAATAAAATGAAAAGATAGATCTTGTTTCCCACCAAGTTATTGCTGTGTAAGCTTTACAGTAATATCAGTGCAGTTAAAATAAGGCCTATTGTCATAGATTCTTTGGACCATGTGATGGCAAAATTCAATTATCATGACATTTAAATGTGAACATCAGAGTTCTTTGGCATACAAGTATTATCCTGGTGTATGTCACTATTGATGGGCCTGCACCCATAATGGTTCATTATTTTTGCTTCTGTGGCTATCTTCCAGAAGGTTTGAATTAAAACTCATAAATCCTTAAAAAAAAAAAAGACCTTTACAAAAAGCCAGGTAAAGCTGTGTCAGGTTCCAATAGTGATTTGAATAAATTTTTAATATTTCCAAATTGAAGGTAAGAGAAAGGGGACTGGATCACTTAGCAAATATTTTATGCCACTAGACTTTTAACTCTATGGTTAGGGTCCTGTGGTTGGCTATTTAACAGCCACGAGTGTCTAAAATTCTATGGCCTGTATGCTCTTTAAAAAAAAAATGATTCTTTCACTTACTAGTATGTCTCTTTTTTTCTCTCTTAGCTAAACCTAAGATGGGGATTAGACAACATTTTGTTTTCATGGAGGCTTCCCTTGACCATGGAGCTGGTGAAATGAAAAGCACATGTCCAATTAAGATTGGATTTTTGGAGGGAGGAAGAGGAAAGCTTTTATGTCTACCTTTCTTTCCCATAGCCTTCCTAATTCATGAAGTTTTGTAGTACTTGCACTGACAGAAGTATTAGTACCCTCCTGAACACATAGTTTTGTGGATATCAGTCACTATTGCAGGGGCTCATGAGGAATGGAGTAGAAATAAGTCTTCATAAATCATTTAGAAATATGAATGATGAATTTACATGGTATCTGTTCCAAGAATACTAGACTCAATACTTGCACTATTGGAAAGCAACAGAAAGAATGTACTAATGCACAATTATTTGGTTCTCTTCAACTGGCTATTGGTCTGGAAATGGTATCACAGTTATGGATATTGTCATAAAGTGCAAAGAAAGGAAGTAACCAGAAATGGGAGTTGAAATGTGGACCAAAACAAGATATAAGATAGATGGATAGATGAATAGGTGAGAATAATTCCTCAGAGATCAGTTGTACAATGGTGGAATGAACACAGGAGAGAAAATGGAATTTTTTGGTCAGTGTCTATCTCAGATATGGTGAGAAAGAGGTAAATATACTTTAAATTCAGGGATATGTTGTCCAAAGTAGTAGGGATTTAGACAAAAGGTGTGTGTGTGTGTGTGTGTGTGTGTGTGTTTGTGTGTAGATGTTCAGTATATGTATGTATGACTATATAAATGAGTATAACTTTATCCCATAGAAATGTATTCTTTTAGTATAATCTCACTCCTTGCATAGCTTCTCAACTAATGTCATAATTTCCCATAGACACTACTCAGAACATACTCTCAAAATGTTCTATCTATCTATCTGCCTATCTGCTCTTTAGGCCTTCTCAATTGAATAGTCAACATATTCAACCTAATAGTTTGAATTGTATTACAGTTAAAATTTTTCTTTCTACCTTTTCCAGGAGATGTATACATGTCTGGAACATACGTGGAAGGTTTCATCATCAATGAATTCCCCTACCATGGGAGTACATGGCTTCTCTCACTGGACAATATTTGAGTCTAATTATTGTCACTTTCACTTTATACTCTATTTTCTTTGATTACAGCAAGATACTGACAGATTTAAACCCTTAGTTGCTGTAGGATTGACTTTACCTCAGTACCCTGAAACTGAATTTGTGGCATAGGACATCCATTTTATGGCAATGAGACATAATAAACCCAGAAGTCAAATCTCCACATTACTTCTTGTGGCTTCTGGATCTGTTTCTTAATGAGTTTTTGAACTAATTTTAGGCTAAGAGATAGTGATTATCAGTTAAGGCTACAGTGGCATATTGGACTCCTTCGGGATGATATTGCTTGTGACAATCACTTCCTTTTGCCATATCATATAGTTTATTTTTTTAAAGTGATAATTTTCAACTCTGATGCAAATAAACACAAAACAAAAATTAGTATTTTCATATTCAACATAAAATACCATATAATTTAACTTAGAAATTTCCGGTAGAAAAAAAAAGTTGGAATGAAGCGTGATAAACTAGTTTATTCTGAGAAAGTATAACATAAAGATATGTTCAAACTATTTACTTCCATCAGGACTTGGAATAAACTAAAAGAAAGGCAATGTTGAATTACTTAATGGACTCTTGAAACAATCCCCTATCCACCCCTAGAATTTCTCAAATAATGTTCAGGTTATTAATGAGGCATTCTTCAAATAATCTCTTTAGTTGTGAATCTTACCATCTCCAAAGAATTAGATATGGACAATTCAAAATGAAGGACAGATAGGTGGTGCAATGGTGGATAGAGTCCCTGTCATAGAGTCACACCTCTTCCTGAGTTCATATTAAGCTTTAGACCATTACTAGCTGTGTGAACCTGAGTAAGTTACTTAAAGCTTTTTGCCTCAGTTTCTTCATCTATAAAATGAGCTACAAAAGGAAATATCAAAACACTCTAATATCTTTGCCAAGAAAAACTTTCAGGGGGTCACTAAGAGTTGGTTGAAAAATGATTGAAAAAATGACTAAACAAAAAAAAAAATCCCAACTACAATGAAGAACATAAATAGTAGTATATTTTTAGATATGAGCTACGTGAAAAAAGTATAGGCAAAAGATATCCAGGAAAAATATGACTAGAAACAGAGGTGGGTTAATCTCTTAGCAAGAGGAAAGGATCATAGATGGGTAATATGAATATTGATCTGGTACAAATAAAATACAAAAATACTTAAGAAGTTTTTGGATATATTGAGTGTATCCTTTGAGTAATGTCTATGGGAAAACATGAAACCATTAAGAAGTCTGGATCAATTGCAATCTATATCAAGAAAATAAAAATATGTATCATTAAAGTTATGTACCCATTGACATTGTAAAGCATGACAAGTGGACATCTATAGATAAAAATCTATGTCATAACATAATGAATACATAGGAAACTCCAGGAAAAGAGGTGGATCCTTGCATTTGTAACGATTGGTCGTGCTAAGAAATACTCTGTTTTCTGGGATTTGACCCTCAGACCTTGGTGACCTGATATCTTCCAAAAGTGTTTCAACATTTCACATCAAACTAGCACTTTTGTAGTTTTGTTATTCATATTTATATTTGCACAGTTTGTATCATAAAAAGAACATCAACTAGGGAGTATATCAGAATATTATAAAGATATACAATTGCCCTCTATTCCATCATGTTTTGGAAATTGCTTTCTTCAACTTCTTAAAGATAGCATATACTACAGCATCTAATGTAGAAAATATAGTTTTCTATTCATCTCTGGGCTAAGTCCATAATAGACTACATTATCTCACTCTATTCCAACTTATTTAAAACTTAGAGATGACCCAACTGATCTAACATTTCTGAAATCAATAGGAGGCATGATGGATAGCGATCTTATTACAGTCATAATGCAGTGTTAACCTTTCACTGTTTCCTCCCATGGATGGATACTTGAACTTTCTTCAGAAACTTGCAAATCCCTAAGGGTATGGCTCTTTAGATCAGTCAGTAAATACAAGCATGTTCTGGAGATTTGTTTAAGATTTAAGAAAAAAAAAATTCCAGCCATTTAATGTTTGTCATTACTGGGTGGGTCATGGGTAAATTGGAAATTACTATGTCAACTTTGGCTTAGTCATTGGGGATTAGCTCACTGCGGAGTTACAGTTAAAATTTGATCTGGGTCAAAAATTCAGCCACCTTATCTAATTTCCAAGAGGAATCAGCAAATAAGCTTAGACTTATTTTGTTTCTGATCTGGCCTGGTTTGTTCCTATTAAGATGTTCTAGTACCCCTCCCCCCATTTCTAGATCACTATATTTATGTCAGACAATGTGGATACCTGCTTAATTTAGTGCAATTACAACTCCAAACATTGTAGCTCAATTGATCTATCAGCCTAAGGCTCCCTAAAATAAGATTATGGATAAGTACCATCATGTCTCTTTCTTTGTAAATCCCTCTTCTCTGAATTTAGAGAGATTTTGCTTATGAATAATTCTCCTTACATCTGCCTTCTCTTTTAGTATCCCTTTTCTTTATTCTTGTTCTCCCCTGTTTACCTATGGGATTGAATAAATATACCAAACTATGTACATATAAGTTTTTTGTATGGACTCCACACTCTTCTGATGAGCTGGGATATCTACTACCTGTTTCTAATTTGTATAAAATTCTACATGTTTCCACTTCCCAATTATATGAGATAAGAACCCTCATTGCTCTTCTTTTTTTTTCCCCTAGTATAATCATTTCCCCTTCCTTTCCTTTAAGAAAATCAAAGCATAAGAAAAATCACTTACCCTCTGTCTTATTACTCTCTAATTACTAATTGCATTAGAGTTCTTTGGGGGAAATACAAGAGTTATCTTCCTTTTCCTCACTAATGACAATATAAACATTTTGTTTTTTTAAAAATCCCATCCAGTTGCAGTTATATTTATTCTTTTATATTTCTCATCACTTCTAGATTGATAATTCAAAATTTATATCCAATTTTGTTTTTGTTGTTGTTTTTAAATCAAGGGTAATTTGAAGGTCCATCTTGCTACCTCTGGGATAATATTACATTATTTTCTGGGTACATTATTCTTGGTTATAAACCTATGACTTTTGCTTCTTGTATTTTTGTATTATACCTTCTTTTCTCCTTTTTATTGGCAGCTGCTAAATCTTGTATGATTTGAAACAAATATCACTATGGCTTCTTAGTACTTGAACACCTTCTTTCTAGCTGTTCAGGATTTTTCTTTTGATCTTGAAGTTCTGGATTTTGGCCATAATGTTCCTTGATTTTCTTTTTTTAATACATTAGAAATTCTCTCAAGAGGTAATTAGTTTATTTTTTTTTCTATTTTCACTTTATTCTCTTTCTAAAAATGAAGAAAGCTTTCTTTCATGATTTCTTTGAATATAATATCTACTCTATCTTTTCTGGTCATGATTTTCAGGGAATGTAGTGATTCTTAATCTTTCCTTAGCTTTTTAGGATAGATTTTTTTTTTTTAAATATGATACCTTATAATTTCTCCAATGTTTTCAGCCTTTTGGTTTTGTTTTAATATTTCTTGTAGTTTCATGGAATCATTAACTTTGACTTAGCCTGTTATAATTTTTAAGAAGTCTGGTGTTTGGGTTGAGTTTTGTACTTTAGCTGAGCAGTTCTATTTTCATATCTTTCCTCTTAAGTTCTCTTTTTTTCAATTTTTCCATCAAAAGATCTTGTATCATTTAGGAGAAAAATCATTTTTTAAAAGTCTTTGTCATTGCTTTTATGGAGTCTTCCTGATCTTGTGGTCAAATAGTTTTTTTTAGAAGATTTGCTTATAGATATTTGGAGTTATTCTCCTATTTGGAGTTTTTGTCTTGGGCATTTCTGGCTTCATAAAAGCTCTTTTGTTGTTGTTTGTTTACTTATTATTCTAGCCTAACTTCTTGGCTTTTCTTATCTGGTTACAGCCATTGTTTTTTTTTTTTTTTCCCCTAATATTAAGTTCTGTGTTCTTTAAAGATGAAAGAGGTGACTTGAGCAAGGTAGCTGCAAACTTTTAATAGATCATATCAGAAGCACTATTTTCCTGAGCTTTATAGATTTCAAATCCCAGTTTGGGTATAGTTTCTGACTTACTCCTAGATGATGCTCTAGTAGATAGAAATTGACTTCAGCCCTATCAATCATAATAGCCCTATACTTGAAAACTTAGCTGGTTCAAAGTGACCATACTACTGTCCTAGCCCTGTTCTGAACCTATACCTGAGTTGTGTACTGCTAGACTAGCTTTGCTCAGGCACCAAGGCTCAGTCCAAAATCTGCTCTTAGTATCTCTAATTGCTGACAGTATTATTCAGAGCTTTTGTGTCTGAGTTTGTGATCATGGATTGTTGGGTTCTTCTCTTTCTGTTAGAAGATGTTGGTGATTGATTCAAACAGACAGACTGAGAGGCAGTTGCTGTTCTCTGACCTCCCCACTGAGAGGCTATTTGCTTTGTTTGACCTCTCTTCTCCCTCTTCTGCCTCCAATTTATTTTCCCAGTGCACAAGCAGTGCCCTATGTCAGTAAAAGCTGCTTTGCAACTCCTTTAGATGTTCACAGATGTGAAGGCTCTTGGAGAATTGACCTGCCTCTTACAGTACCCTTAGGCATGGTCCTTAACAATGGACTACCCTTATTCTACAGGTCCTGATATGATTACTTGATTATGGGTTAAATTTGTAATCTTACATTGGAAAAATGACCTATTATTATATTTCTCATTCATTATTTATTCTGACTGTCATATTAACCTTTGTTGAAATAATTGTGGAGGCAGTTCATCTATACGTTTTCCTTCAGTTCTATCATTTTGTTTGATTTCCTTGCCAATCTCCTTATTTTAGAACTTAGGAAACTGAAAAAGAATGAAGGAAAAGGAACTCTCAAAGTTCAGACAGCTAGGAAGTATAAAAGGTAGCATTTGAATCCGTATCTTTCTGACTCTAATGTCAGAACTTTATCTAATATATCACATTATCAGTGCAGAAGATAAATCATAGGACAATCATAGGCAGTAAAGTCCAGGAATTTTTACATTGATGATTTCAGGATCTAGACTCTAATACCATTGGTGGTTCAATTTGCTTGCCAAATCTCCTGTGGTATGAGGCCCATTTTTATTTTCAGCATATGTGCCAGCAGTGGGACCTGGTAAGGGAATATATTCTATAGAAAAATAGAAACTGTTGGGGTCCCATTAAATTCCAAGCTGCAGGAACTGTAGGAGGCAGGAGAGAACTTCAGTGGGTTCTTAATGATAGAGGATCATGACAAAATACATGTTCAGAAAGATTAATTTATTTTGCCCTTCAAAAATGCTAAGTATTCAAACACTTTATGTATGAGCAGATTTCATCCATTTTGTAAAAAAGAATTTTTAAAATATCATTTATGGTTCTTGTATTTTAACTGTTTACATAACACCTCAAAAGCCTCTACAAAACAATTCTTCTTAAATGAGATAATTATGCAAATTTCAGTATGTTAAATCCCATGGTGTTGTTGGCTTGCCTACCTTAAATGAAATAGTAGGTGCTTTTAAAATGCTTTTTCAATGCTCATTTTGAAAACAAACATACTAAAACTGAAAGGATAAAAAGATTAGCATGGTCTCTGTACAAGAATGAGATATAAATTTGTGTAACATTTCATTTTTTTTTTCTTTCTTAATTAGTAGGGGCAAGGGAAGGCGGTAAGAGGGGAAGAATGAATATATGAAAATAATATTTAATTTAAAATATTTTTCAGTTAGCATTTCTTTCTATATTCATAGTAGCTTAAGCTTAGAAACAGGAGTGGGAAAGAACTTTCAGAACCTTTAAAGGGACCATATAGTCCTTAGGTATTTCTAAAGGTTTTATAAATATTCTATTTTCAAAATAATTCACTGAAAAGCAGATCTTACAGGACAGTTATAATACATTAGTTCTTATCCTTTTTGGTCTTAGTAACCCCCTTTCACTCTTAAATTTGATTCAGTTTAAGCAATTACAACGTAACAGGAACTCTGCTAATCATTGGGGATATTAATAAGACAGTCTGGGCCCTCAAGGAGCTTACTTTCTAATGCACAAAACCAACACACAAAAGGAAAATGAAAATCAGGACAGGGTGGGGAAGAAGGAAGTGAAATTGGGGCATGATAGTCTTTGGAATCAAAATCAAGTAGACATGCTGATTGAAAGTGAAGTTACCTGGAAAGTACGTATTTTAACCTTCTATAAAGGAGAATTTAAAAATTAATTGAGGACCTGTTTCCAAAGCTTTTGTTTACATTGGATATTTATCAGTATTTACTATGTTAGAAATTTATTTTTTGTGGGATTATTAGTAAAAAAGTTTTGACTTTGTGGACTCCCTGAAAGGGACTTGAGGATCCTTTAGTATTTCTCAACCAGTACTACATTCCTATTTTGGAAAAAATGTCCAGAATCTAGAGATAGAAGTATGGATTCTCATCTTCTCCTTTAGACTTAAAATGTAAGTGACTTTGGGCAAATCAAGAATTCCCTCTGTAAACCAGTTTCCTAATCTATATTTAAGTACCTTCTAGTCATTATTCTGTTGCAAGTTGATAAGAAAGATCAAAACCTTGGTGGTTCCATGCTCATATTACCTTTTGTGGCATTCCACCTCAACCCTTTGGAAAAAATTTTAAAATATATATTTTTCAGGGAGTCAGAAATCATTCCCCCAGGCTTCTAGGTCACCATAACAATGCGTTAGAGATGAAACATATGGGTTATTGTGGATTTACACAAAGTCAGGTTTTGAGTCTTTACCTACCGTAGATTTTTTTGCCTGGTTTTGCTGAATTGGCAAAAATAGTTTAGTTGTATATGAGATGTATTTTGAAAAATAAATAAGCATAACAAACAATAGAAACCACTTGATCATATCCTTATAGTATCCCTCAGACTGAGAAAGTAGTTACTATACAATCCTGCCTTTGTCTGCTTGGAAAGGAGAAAAAGATCCTTTCATTAGTCTCTGTTCACTAGTCACTTGCCAGAGTCTGCCCCATGAGGATATTGCTCCCTGAAGCCAAATTTCTAGTGCCATAGATAATTGACTTCAATTCCTTAGTGCATTAACAAATTCCTGCTTTGAGAAATCTTCATTGTTTTCAATGATTTTGAACCCTCGCTATCATTCAGACCCATTCCCCATTCCTCACTCTCTGTTTTTTTATTCCCATCCTCATCAATCCAATCCTGTATTCTTTGAAATGTTTATTCCATGAATAACATTTTCATGCTAGAACTTTAAATTTAAATTTAATTAACAAATCACTTCAATTCTGGAAAGGATCAAGACACAAAATAAATGTTCATTGATAAGATGAAGAAGTTGGATTTATGACCTCTAATATTCATTCTACCTCTACATGTATTATCTTACCAAAAAAGTTACATTTTTTACCCCCCCCCCCAAAGGAAAATGAGAGAAAGAACCTTTGAAAATAATTAAGTATTCTCAACAAAATCAGAGAGAGAGGAAATCATAAACGACAAATAGATAATTTCATTTACATAAATTTTAACAAGTTTTGAAGGAAGATAATTAAAGAAGATGGAATAAGAAAAGAAATTGTCATGTCAAACTACTTGCATAAAATATCACTGGTGAAAGTTTGATATTAAAAATAAATACAGTATGATCATAAATATACCAGGCCAAAAGCCTTGCCTCTATAAAAAGTTGTCAAGTTTATATTAAAAGTTTTCAAAGAAAAATCACAAAATATAAATAATAAAGTACCCAGGGACAAGGATGACAAAAAAGGTGGGAAAGGTCAGTATTTGAAGGCTATGGAAAGACAAGAATATTAATGCACTGAAAGTAGAGTTCTGAATTAATTCAGCTGATCTGAATATCAATTTATAATGATAAGAGAAAATCATTAAGGTGTCAATTTACTGTTATCCTAGGATTCTTTTATGGGGAATAAAGCTAAAAGAATTCAAAGATAGATCGATAATGATTTAGAATATTTTTCATATGACTATAATATTCTATTCATTTCTTCATTCTTAGTTAATGAATGATGCACATTCCTAAAGATTTGACAAAGTTCTTCATATATTAATGATATGAGACCTTTATCTGAGATACTGACTATAAAATTTTCTCCCAATTTTCTACTTTTCTGTTTCCTTTCTGCTTTTCCTATTCTTGACTACATTGTTTTTATTTATGCAAAACTTTTTAAATTTAACGTATTGGAATTATCCATTTTACACCTAAATTTGTTCTTTATCTCTTGTTTTTTCATGAATTATTTGCCTATCCATAAATCTGATAAATAATATGTTCTATATTCTTATTTTCTTTTGCTATCTCTCTTTATTTCCAGGTTATTTATCCATTTGACCCTATCTTAGTAAATGGTGTAAGATATTAGTCTATGCCCAGTTTCTGCCATGCTACTTTCTCGTTTTCCCAACAACTTTTATCAAATAATGAATTCCTTATCTAAAATATTGTCTTCATACTTCATTTTTTCTGTTTTGTGTTTTGTTGTTGCTGGGCTTTGCTTTGTTTTGTTTTGTTGGGATTTTTTGTCTGCATTTTGTTTTACAACACGACACAAGTAAAACCTATATCAAACTACTTCCTGTCTCAAGGATGGATAGAATTTGGAATTCAAAAACTTTTTTTAAAAGAATGTTAAAAATTGTTTTTATGTGCAGTTGGGGAAAATGAACTATTATTTAAAATGAAATAAAAAACAAACAATCTGAATCTGAGTAAAAAAATAAAACAAAACAGTAATTGCCTTGGAGAAAAGCTAACAAAATATCTCCTAGCTCACTGAGACAAGATACATTTAGGGCAGAATTCTTTATACATTATTAGTTATGGCCACTATACTGGGTGTTTTTCCTCAGTGGTATTTCATTTTTTAAAAAGAAGTATTCAAATTAGGATTCTGGAGATCATAGAGGTGGAAATTTTCAGAAATAACTATGAAGTTAAAACAAAGATTCAAAAAAGGGCATAGATAGAACTTGTTAAGAAAAGAAAAATAGTTTAGTGACTTAGCCAACATCATAAGCATCAGAAGTAGGATTTAAACCAAGGCCTCTGACTATAAAATCAGTATTTTTTTCCCACCATGTCTTACTATTGTTTAGACTTTATTAAAGTGATTTTATATATATATATATATGTATATATATATATATATGTATGTATAAATAGAGACTCTTTATAGATAGAGATATTATAAACAACACTGTAAGATAATGCACTGAAAAGTATTGTTTCTTCCTTTCAGATGAATTAATTAAACTCAGGAAGGGAAACTGTCTTCCCCCAATCACAAATTAAGTAAATTACAGAGTCAAATGCTAATCCAAGTTTTCTTACATCAAGTTCAGAATTCGATACAATTTAGGGTGCCCCTATATCCTGATGAATCTCAAATTAAGTAAAACATCATATTTCTAGTTATTTATTGAGTTCATGGATTATCTAGTACTCTAATCTTATTTTTATTTTGTTCTTATTAACTTCCTTTTAGCCATTCCCTACTTCTTTTTAAAACTTTTTATTCTAAAAAACATCTGCATAGTTTTCAATGCTGATCCTTTCAAAATCTTGTGTTCCAAATTTTTTCCCCTCCTTCTCTCCCTCCCCCTCCCCTGGACAGCAAGTAAATTTAATAATGTTAAACCTATGCAATTCTTCTAAACCTATTTTCTACAATTATCATGATGCAAAAGAAAAATCAAATCAAAAAGGGAAAACAATGAGAAAGAAAACAAAATATAAGCAAATAGCAACAAAAGCAGAGAAAATACTATGTTGTGATCCACACTTATTGCCCACAGTGCTCTCTCTGGGTAGAGATGGCTCTCTCCATTACAAGTCCATTGGAATTGGTTTAAATTACCTCACTGTTGAAAAGAGCCACATTCATCAAAATTGAACATCATATAATCTTGTTTTTGCTGTATACAATGTTCTCTTGGTTCTACTCACCCATTTAACATGAGTTCTTCTAAATCTCTTCAGGCCTTTTTGAAATCAACTTGCTGATCAATTCTTATAGAATAACAATATTGCATAACATTCATTTATCATAACTTATTCAGCCATTCTATGATCAATGGATAGCCATTCAGTTTCCAATTCCTTGCCACTATGAAAAGAGCTGTTACAAACATTTTTGCCCATGTGGGTCTTTTTCCCTTTTACATGATCTCTTTGGGATATATTCCTTTGGGTATAATTTCATATTGTTCTCCAGAATGATTGGATCAGTTCAAAACTCCATCAATAATTTATTAGTTTTCCAGTTTTCCCACATCCCCTTCATCCTTTATCATCATTTTTTCCTGTCATCTTAGCCAATCTGAGTAGTGTGTAGTGGTACCTCAGAATTTTCTTAAATTGCATTTCTCTGACCAATAGTGATTTAGAGCAATTTTACATATGATTAAAAATGTTTAAATTTGTTCATCTGAAAATTATCTGTTCATAGCATTTGACCAGTTATCAATTGGAGAATGGCTTATGTTCTTATGCTCCCAAATGTTGTTAATGGAATGGATGTTGGATTTTGTCAAATGTTTTTTCTGCACCTATTGAGATAACCATATGATTTCTGTTTCATTAATGATATAGTCAATTATGTTAATGATTTCCCTAATATTGAAAAACCCTATATTCCTGCTATAAATCTTACTTGGTCATGGTGTATGATCCTTGGGATATCATGCCATAATCTCTTTGCTAATATTTTATTTAAGATTTTTGCATTAATATTCATTAGGGAAATTGGTTTATAATTTTCTTTCTCTGTTTAATTCTAACTGTGTTATGTATTAGCACCATATCTGTGTCACAAAAAGAATTTGGTAGGACTTCTTATTTCCTTATTTTTACAAATAGTAGTTTTCATTGTATTTAAATTGTTCTTTATATGTTTGGAATAATTCACATGTAAATTCATCTGGTCCTGGAGATTTCTTAGAGAGTTGATTAGTAACCCAATTCAATTAATTGAGTTGATTAATAACTTCAATTTCTTTTTCTAAGGTGAGACTATATAAAAATTATTTCCTCTTCTTTTAGGAAATAAATTATTTAAATAGTCCTTTTAATTTGGGAAAATTATATTTTTGTAAGTATTCATCCATTTCACTTAGATTATTGGATTGTCATTCAGTTGAGCAAAATATCTACTAATTATTACTCTAATTTCCTCTTCATTGGTGGAAAGTTGACTCTTTTCATTTTTGATACTAACAATTTGATTTTTTTTTTGCTTTCTAATCAAATTAACTAAAAGTTTTGTTTTATTGGTTTTTTCTTAAAACCAATCCTTAGTTTTGTTTACTTTCTTACTTTCCTTACTTTCAATTTTATTAACCTCCCCTTTTATTTTCAGAATTTCAATTTGGTATTTAATTGAGGGTTTTAAATTTGTTCTTTTTCTAGTTTTTTTTTTTTTAGTTCCATGCCCAATTAGTTGATCTTCTATCTCTCTATTATATGCATGTAAGTATCTAGAAATATAATATCATGATCTGAAAAAAATGCATTTCTATTTATATCTTTTTGCATTGATTTTGAGATTTTTATGCCCTAATACATGATCAACTTTTCTGTAATTTTCATGTACCACCAAAGCTTTTACAATCCCTCCCCCTTTCACATGCCTCTCCTCTTCTACTTCTGTTCTCCCTTCTATTAGGCTCTCCCTTTCCTTTCCCCATCTCCCCTCCTCCTCCCCGCCTCCCCATTTCCTTAACAGGTGAGACAAGTCTATCTATCAAACAAAATATGTCTGATATTTTCTCTTTGAGCCAAAGCCAATGAGATTAAGGTTGAAATAATGCTTATCCTCTGTCCTTTCTTTACAGCAATTATATAGTTTTTTTTAAAACCTCTTCATGAGACATAATTTACTCTAATTTACCTCTCCTTTCCTCTTCTTCCAGTAGAATCCTTTTTCCATCCTTATATCATCATTTTTTTATATAATCATAATAAAGTCAAATTATACCTATACTCTCTAAGTATACTCCAAACAAAGATACAGTTCTCAAGAATTAAACATATATCATCTTCCCATATAGGGATGTAAGTAAATTTTTGGGAAGTAGTTTTGTTTTTGGCTGAGGCAATTGGGGTTAAGTGACTTGCCCAGAATCACAGTTAGGAAGTGTTAGGTATCTGAGACTAGATTTGAACTCAGGTCCTCCTGACTTTAGGGCTGATGCTCTATTTAGTGTGCCACCCAACTGCCCCAATAAGTAAACTTTTTAACTTAAAAACATAGTTTTTTTTTTCTTTTTACCTTTTTATGCATTTCTTGAGTTCTGTATTTGAAGATCAAATTTTCTGTTCAGTTCTGGTCTTTTCATCTAAAATATATGGAATCCACCTATTTCATTGACTACCCATCTTTTGCTCTAAAAGATAATGCTTAATTTTGCTGAATAGTTGATTCTTGGCTACAATCCAAGATCCTTTGGAATATTATATTCCAGGCCCTTCAGTTCTTTAAAGTGGAACCTTCTAGGTCTGGATAATACTGATTGTGGCTCCTCCATATTTGAATTGTTTTTTTCTTGCTGCTTGCCTTGATCTGATAATTTTAAAATTTAGCTGTGATTTTCCTTGGAGTTTTTATTTTGGGGTCTCTTTCAGGAGGTGATGAGTGAATTCTTATAGTGGCTTACCTTCTGGTTCTAAGATATCAGGGCAGTTTTCCTTGATTCCAAGATCTTTCTTGAAAGATGTTGCCTAAACATATTTAACATATATAGGACTGCTTGCCATCTAGGGGAGGGGGTGGAGGGAGGGAGGAGAAAAATTGGAACAGAAGTGAGTGCAAGGGATAATGTTGTAAAAAATTTACCCTGGCATGGGTTCTGTCAATAAAAAGTTATTATAAAAGAAAAAAAAGAAAGATGTTGCCTAGACTTTTTATTTTATCATTGTTTTCAGGTAGTCCAATAATTCTTAGATTGTCTCTTGTGCATCTATGATCCAGGTTAGTTATTTTTACAATGAAGTAGTTTAAACTCTTTTTTATCTTTTGGTGTTTTTTTTTTTTTTTTGACTGATTTTTGATGTCTCACTGCGTTATTCACTTCCATTTGTTCAATTCTAATTTTTAGTGAATTATTTTCTTCAGTTAGCTTAGTTATCTCATTTTGTATTTGGCCAATTGAACTTTTAAACAAATTGTTTTGTTCACTGGATTTTTTTCCTATTTCACAAATTCTGTTTTTCAAGGTGTTGATTTATTTTTCCATTTCATTGTCTATTTTTAAGGAGTTATATGTCTTTTCTATTTCACTAGATCAATTTGATTCTTTGAATTCTTCCAAGAAAGCCTTGTGAGATGGAGACCAAATCATATTACCCTGTGAAGCTTCATTTGGAGACATTTTGACTTTAGTTTCTTCAGCTTTTGAGATCTATTCTTTTCTGTCTCTATAAAAGCTATCTATGGTAAGAGCTCCTTTCACTTTTTTTTTTTTTTGAGATTTTTCTTGTTTGTTGTATATATTTTTAAATTATAGCTTTTTATCATATATATACATATACATACATATATATGTGTGTGTGTATAATTTTTGAAATTCAACCATACAAAACTCTGTGTTCTAATTTCCCCCCTTCTCCCTCCCTCAGTTGGCAAGTGATCCAATATATGTCAAATATGTGCACATCCTCTATACATATTTCCACAAATATCATGCTGCACACACACACACACACACACACACACACACACACACACACAAATCAGATCCAAAGGGAAAAAATGAGAAAGAAAACAAAATGCAATCAAACAACAACAAAAATAGTGAAAATACCATGTTGGGGTCTACATTCAGTTCCCTCTGTCCTCTCTAAAGGGGCAGATGGCTTTCTTCATCACAAGATGATTAGAATTTTTCTGAATCATCTCATTGTTGATGAGAGCCATATACATCAGAATTGATCATAGTATAGTCTTATTTTTGTCTTGTATAATGATTTCCTGGTTCTGCTCATTTCACTTAACATCAGTTCATATAAGTCTCTCCAAACCTCTCTGAAATCATCTTGCTAATCATTTCTTAGAGAACTGTAATATTCTATAACATTTATCTACCATAATTTATTCAGCCATTCTCCAACTGATAGGCATCCATTCATTTTCCAGTTTCTTGCCACTATGAAAAGGGCTTCCACAAACGTTTTTACACATGTGGATCTCTTTCCCTCTTTTATGATCTCTTTAGGATACAAGCCCAGTACAAACACTGCTATGTCAAAGAGTATGCACAGTTTGAAAGCTCTTTGGTCATACTTTCAAATTGCACTCCAGAAAGGTTGAATCAGTTCACAACTCCAACAATGTATTAGTATCCCAGTTTCCTCACATTCCCTCAAATATTTGTCATTATCTTTTCCTGTCATCTTAGCCAATCTGAGAGGTATATAGTGGTAACTCGGAGTTATCTTAATTTTAATTTCACTGATAAATAGTGATTTAGAGAACCTTTTCATATCACTAGAAATGGCTTTAATTTCTTCATCTAAAAATTGCCTGTTCATATCCTTTGACCATTTATCAATTGGAGAATGGCTTGAATTCTTATAAATTTGAGTCAATTCTCTATATATTTTAGGAATGAGGTCTTTATCAGAATCCTTGAATGTAAACCCCCCCCCCCCCCCGTTTATTGCTTCCCTTCTAATTTTGTCTGAATTGGTTTTGTTTGTGCAAAAACTTTTTAACTTTATGTAATCAAAATTTTCTATTTTTTGTGATCAATAATGATCTCCAGTTCTTTTGTCACAAATTCCTCTCTTTTCCACAGATCTGAGAGGTATAATATCCTATGTTCTTCTAATTTGCTTATAACATCACTCTTTTTGTTTAAATCTTGGACTCATTTAGACATTATCTTGGTATAGGGTGTTAGGTGTGGTCGGTGCCTAGTTTCTGCCATACTAGTTTCCAATTTTCCCAGCAGTTTTTGTCAAATATTGAGTTCTTATTCCCAAAGCTGGGATCTTTGGGTTTGTCAAACACTAGATAGCTATAGTTATTGACTATTTTGTCCTGTGAACCTAACCTATTTCACTGATCAACTACTCTGTTTCCAACCAGTATCAAATGGTTTTGATGAACACTGCTTTATAATATAATTTTAGGTCCAATACAGCTAGGCTACTTTCATTTGCATTTTGTTTCATTAATTCCCTTTAAATTATTGAGGTTTTGTATTTCCAGATACATTTTCTTATGGTTTTTTCTAGCTCTATGAAGTAATTTCTTAAGAATTTGATTGGTATGGCACTGAATAAGTAAATTTATTTAAATAGTATTCTTATTTTTATTATAATAGCTGGGCCTACTCATGAACATTTGTTATTTTCCCAAGAGATTAGATGTATCTTAATTTGTGTGGAAAATGTTTTGTAATTGTGTTCATATAGTTTTTGACTTTGCCTTAGCAGGTAGACTCTCAAATATTTTATATTACCTACAGTTATTTTAAATTGATTTTCTCTTTGTATCTCTTGCTGCTGGACTTTGTTGGTAATGTGTCCCGTCCAGCGGGACCTAGTAATTCGTGGGGTGTTGAGGAGGACAAGACCTGCAAGAGAAATGGGCGAGAAGGAGGGGGGAGACTACATTGCGGTGGAAAAAAGTCTCATTTTTTGAAAGAAGGAGCCTAGTTATACATGGTTTGACTATGTGCGTTTTCTGGGGGGGGGGGGGGGGGGAGGGAGGGAGGAGAGGGGGAGGGTGACAATGTAAAGAGAAGAATGTCAGAACACGGGTGTGACTGACCTCCTGGGGCATACTTGTTATCTAGTTCCATGACGGATATGGCCGACTTCCTGGGGCACACTCGTTATCTTGTCTCAGGAATTTAGGACGTGTTGTTTGTTCACAATGTTTTAGCTAACCGTATCAGAGTTTATGCACAGGTCGTCACGTTCTTCTTGGCTCTTCTTTGTTTCCTGTCTCCAACATCTCCCCCTTCCTTATTATATGCACGATGAATCATGGGTCGGTGGAGGGCCTGTCTTAGGCTATGTGACACCCATCTGGACCTGCGGCCTACATAATTCATTTGGCAGGACTCCTGTCTTAGGCTATGCGAGCTGACATCACCCCTACTAGGGGCAGGCTCACAATAATCCCGTCATAGGATAATCCTGCAGCATAAGGCCAGCATATAGCAGGTCACAGAGTCGCAATAATCCCGTCATGGGCCCTTCCACAGCTTTAGGCCCACCTAACTATCTCGACAGCATCTACGATACCAGGGGGTGTTAAGTTCGGTCTCTAAATTGGCAAACTGCAGTGGCTCAAAAAGTGGATTTTGCATTTGTTCCAATGACTCAGGAGTATGGAGCCTTTGATAGAATACGTGAGTACTCTTCTGAACGGCAGCATCCACCTGGGACTTAACAAAACCAGTTAACTTAGCAAACAGCCAAGGTCCGAAAGAAATAAGAAGGAGAATAGCCACGAACGGTCCCAAAAGAATAGGAAGAAGGGTTGTCAGCTAGGGGGAGGTTGAGAACCAGTTTTGATACCAGGATTCCTGTTGTTCCCTTTCCCTTTTTCGCTTCTCCAAGCTATCCTTGACCTTCTGAATGCTGTCTTCTACCAACCCTAGTTTGTTTACAAAAAAGCAGCATTCTTCTTTTAAGGCAGCACATAGGCCACCGTTTTGTAAAAACAGTAAGTCCAGGCCCTTTAAATAACCTCAGGATGACCCAATACAATCAATTTAAACTTATATAAAACACCCAATTCCACATAAAAGAATTCAAGAAGGTTTTTTTTTAACATAGCAATTAAACTCTTAGAAATATTTCTGCCAAAAATATGGATCACATTTATGACCATATCTCTTAAAATATTTGTATCAAGAAACAAATATTCAATCAATTAACCTAAAAGTAAGCATGTCCTTAAAAATCACAGTTTGCTGCACTGCCGCAATCAGATAAGAAAAAAAATAGCGGCAGGAACATACTTAGAGAGGAGAGGCGAGGAGAGGATTCCATGTGGCCACCCTTCCCCCACTCCTGACCCCTAGAAAAAACTTCCCTCAGGTTCCCCCCTCAAATTTCCTAATGGGGATCCTTTTCAAGATTTAGCCCATCAGTTTCCCAACATCAGATTTCTTCCCAAATCCACCCATTTCCAACTGTCTCTTTTCCCCTGACTACATGAACAATCTCCTTAAAGAACTTTCCTTCCCAGATGCTCCTTTGGTAAAGTAGCAGAAGGCAGTGGGGGTGGGTGGCTCCCTCCCCCACCTCTTCACCTACTCCCAAAAGTCTTTCACCTTCCTAAAACCATGCAAACCTCTAATTTCCCCTACAAATCAGTCCTCCCTAAATCACCTGTATTCCTCTTTCCTTTTCCCTTCAAAAACCTGTAAGATTCACAGTATAGTGAATAGCCCAAACCTTCAAAAACTCACACATGTCCAGCAGAGCTGGTTTTAAAGTATAACTTATGTTAACAAATAACTCAATATATTTCAGAAGGTAACAACTGAATCAAACTAATACAGTTATTTTTAAAAGTTTTTTTTTTCTTTCTTTTCTACCACATTTCTTCTAACAGCTATTAGCATCTTAACTTCAGAGCTTTTTATTGCCCAGGCCAGGCTAAACTTGAATTTTATTGCTCTTTACTCTAGTAAGCTTTTCTTTAAAAATGTTTAAAATCATAAGCATATTTTCAAACAACCAATTTCCGAATTTCTTAATCATTGTTCTTAAAACTTAACAAAGCTTTTAAATCAGCAAAAACAGACTAGGGGCTTTTTCCAGGACCTCCATCCCCAGAGAGAGGTTTGTTTCTCCTTGAATTCCCTTTTCCCATTCCAGAATCCAAAGGGGCTTCTGTGAACTTTCAAGCCCATTTAGTGCTTTTCTCTGCCTTCACAGAGAATGCCTAGATATTCCATTCAAACTTCTTTCCTTTAAATGTTAGCACACTGCTCTTCTATATATATGTATGTATATATATAAACTTTCTGAACTTTCAAATCCCTTTCAATCTATATTTTTTCTTTTCCTTTTTTTTCCCTTTTCTCCCTTTTCTCCCTTCTTCTCACAGGCTGCTGCAGTCAGCCAGAGACAGAGAGAAAGAAAGATTTTTCGAACTTCTTGATATTTTCTAAGCCTGAAACACAAGAGGCTGAATACTTATCTCTTACTAGCTTGCTAACTTTTAACATGGACACATACAGACAAACATGGAGCTCCATTTTATTAAGCACAGTTGCAACGTTGTTCTTAAAAATTTTTCCAACCAATAAAACAGACAAATCACACAGAACATAGAACACACATCACACAGACTACACAGTTAAAACATTAAACAAACATATAACATATACCCAGAGGATATTTTCCAGCGTCCCAGAAAATACCCGTCTCAGAATTTTTAAACCCGTCGGTATTTATTCTGAGACCACAGGTTGCTAGCAACAGAACAGACCAGAACCAGAATAACCAGAACCAGAACCAGATGGTACCTCAAAAGGTACCCAAACAGACTTACTCTCCTGAATGCTGAATCAAATGCCGAATCGATTTCGTTGTCCACTGTAGGTTGGACTGAGGCTGAGGAACCGCTTCCTTTTCCTAGGAGGCTCTGGGGGAGGGGATCTGGGGGGGGAGGGGCTTGAGGAGTATTGGAAAATTCTGTGATTCATCGGGGAGATGTTCATAAACAAGCAGGGGCGGGTATATGGACCGTGGCTGAGGGGCCATAGGCATTTCGATAACTACGGATGGTGGAATCTGAATAACAGGAGGGGAGTCCGCAGGGGACTCTGCTGTCTCGGATAGATTAGAGGCCACAGAAGGGGTTCGGGAAAGTGGCCGGAGGCAATGTTCCGCTACTGACAAAGGCTGTTGTTTGACGGGGTCGGCATATGCCGATTCCACGACATCCCTAATAAGCCCCCAAAGAGAAAAAACCGATTCGGGGATGGCCTTTGGTCCCTCGGTCTGTAATTAAATGTTCAAATCCTTTCCTACCTTTTGCCCTATTTTGGGTACAGTAATGCATAAAAATGGTGGTGATTTATGCTGATTTATTTTGTATTCTACAACTTGGCTACAGTTGTGAATTGTTTCTAGTAGTTTTTTAGTTGATTCTCTAGACTTCTCTAAGTATACTATCATCTATAAAGTGATAATTTGGTTTTCTCCTTACCCATTCTAATTCCTTTAATCTCTTTTTCATCTCTTGTTGCCAAAGCTAACATTTCTAAAACAATATTGAATAATAATGGCGATAGTGGACAACCTTGTTTTACCCTAGATCTTAATGGGAATGGTTCTAGTTTATCCCCATTACATATGACTCTTGCTGATGGCTTTAAATAGATGGTATTCATAATTTTAGGGAAAACTCCTTTTATTCATATACATTCTAATTTTTTAAAAATGAGAATGGGTGTTGGATTTTGTCAAATTCTTTTTTGGCATCTACTGAGATAATCATATGATTTTTGTTAGTTTGGTTATTGATGTAGTCAATTATACTAATTGTTTTCCTATAATTGAACCAGCCTTGCATTTCTGGTAAAAATCTTATTTGGTCATGGTGTATTAACCTGGGGATTACTTGAAGTAATCTCTTTGCTAATATTTGCTAATATTTTGCTTAAGATTTTTGCATCATCATTAAATAAATTGATCTATAATTTTATTTTGCTGTCTTCAGCCTATCTGGCATAGATATCAGCACCATGTCTGTGTCATAAAAAGAATTTGGTAGGATTCTTTTTTTTTCTGTATTTTCCCAAAGAAAATATATAATATTGGAATTAATTGTTCTTTTAATGTTTGGTAGAATTCACATGTAGGGGACAACTAGTTGGTGTAGTGGATAGAGTACCAGCCCTGAAGTCAGGAGGACCTGAGCTCAAATCTGGCCTCAGACACTTAACACTTCCTGGCTGTGTGACTCTGGGCAAGTCACTTAATCCCAATTGCCTCAGGAAAAAAAAAAAAGAATTATATGTAAATTCATCTGGCCCTGGAAATTTTTTCTTATGGAATTGATTAATAGCTTATTCAATTACTTTTTCTACAATGGGACTATTTAAGTAATTTATTTCCTTCTCTGTTAATCTGGACAATCTATATTTTTGTTAATATTCATCTATTTCACTTATATTATCATATTTATTGGAATACAGTTGGGCAAAATAGGTCTTAATTATTGCTGCAATTTTCTCTTCACTGGTGCAAAGTTCATCCTTTTCATTTTTGAGACTAACAATTTGATTTTCTTTTTTTTTTTCTGTTCAAATTAACTAAAAGTTTATCAATTTTGTTGTATTTTTTCATAAAACAAATCTTAGTTTTGTTTATTAGTTCAATAGTTTTCTTACTTTCAATTTTATTAATCTCCCCTCTTATTTTCAGAATTTCAGATTTGGTATTTATTTGGGGGGGTTTAATTTGTTCTTTTTCTAACTTTTTTAGTTGCATGCCTACTTCATTGGTCTTCTTTTCTCCATTTTATGCAAGTAAGCATCTAGAGATATAAAACTTCCTCTAAGACCTGCTCTGGCTGCATTCCACAAATTTTGGTATTGTTTTATTATTGTCATTCTCTTGGATGAAATTATTGTTTGGATCTATGATTTATTGTTTCACCCATTCATTCTTTAGAATCAGATTATTTAGTTTCCAATTAATTTTTGGTCTATTTTCCCCTAGCTCTTATTTAAATGTGATTCTTATTGCATCATGTTCTGAAAAAGATGCATTTACATCTACCTTTCTGCATTTGATTTTAAGGTTTTTACACCCAATATATAGTCAATTTTTGTATAGGGTCCATGAACCATTGAGAAAAAAGTATACTACTTTCTGTCTTCATTCAATTTTCTCCAAAGTTCTATCATACCTAACTTTTCTAAAATTCTATTTATATCCTTAACTTCTTTCTTGTTTATTTTGTGGTTTGATTTATCTAGTTCTGATAGAGAGAGGTTGAGATCCCGTACTAGTATAGTTTTGCTGCATATTTCTTCTTGCAGCTCTCTTAACTTTTCTTCTAGGAATTTGGATGCAATACTAAATTAGTGCATATATATTTAGTTCTGATAATATTTCATTACCTGATAAATTACTCTTTAGCATAATATAATTTCCTTCCTTATCCCTTTTAATTAGATCTATTTTTGCTTTTGCTTGATCTGACATCAGGTTTGCTACCACTACTTTTTTTAACTTCATTTGAAGCATAATAGATTCTGCTTCAGCTTATTACCTTTACTTTTTATGTTTCACTCTGCTTTTTTTAATGGGTATCTTACCTTCTGGTTCTAGGACATCAGGCCACTTTTCCTTGATTTCCTGAAAAATGATGTCCAAGCTCTTTTTTTCATCATGGTTTTCAGGAAGTCCAATAATCCTTAGATTATCTCTCCTACATCTATTATATAGGTCAATTGTTTTTCCAATGAGGTATTTTACATTTTTTCCTTTTTTTTCATTTTTTGAGGGTTTTGTTTGACTGATTCTTGATGTCTCACTGAGTCATCCATTTCCATTTATTCAGTTCTAATTTTTAGTAAATTATTTTCTTCAGTTACCTTTTTTAAAGGTACTTTTATATTTGGTCAATTGAATTTTTATTATTTTATTTTATTATTTTTTATAAAAGCTTTTTATTTACAAAACATATGCATGGTTAATTTTTCAACACTGACCCTTGCAAAATCTTTTGTTCCAAATTTCCTCCTTTCCTCCACCTCCTCCCCTAGCTAGTAGGTAGTCCAATACATGTTAAATATGTTAAAATAGATGTTAAATCCAATATATGTATATATTCTTATACAGTTATCTTGCTGCACAAGAAAAATCGGATCAAGAAGGAAGAAAAAAAAAACCTGAGAAGGAAAATAAAAATGCAAGCAAACAATAACAGAAAGAGTGGAAATGCTATTTTGTGGTCCACATTCCTTTCCCATAGTTCTCTCTTTGGGTGTAGCTGATACTCTTCATTACTGAACAATTGGAACTGGTTTGAATCATCTAATTATTGAAGAGAGCCACATACATCAGGGTTGATCATCATATAATCTTGTTGTTTCTGTATATAAGGATCTCTTGGTTCTGCTCATTTCACTTAACATCAGTTCATGTCTCTCTAGACCTCTCTGCAATCATCCTGTTGGTCATTTCTTACAGAAGAATAATATTCCATAACATTTATATACCATAATTTATTCAGCCATTCTCCAATTGATGGGCATTCATTCAGTTTCCAGGTTCTTGCCGCTACAAAAAGGGCTGCCACAAACATTTTTGCACATGTGTGTCCCTTTGCCTTCTTTAAGATCCATTTAGGATATAATCTCAGTAGAAACATGCTAGATCAAAGAGTATGCACAGTTTGATAACAATTGGATTTTTAAATGAATTGTTTTGTTCAATGTTTGTTTTGTTTTGCTTCTTCCATTTCACAAATTCTCTTTTTCAAGGAATTATGTTCTTTTTCAATTTTGCTAAATCAATTTGTAAGAAGCTACGTGCTTTTTTCATTTCATCAAGTCTTTTTTGTATGGAGTTATTTGCTTTTTCTATTCCACTAAATCTATTTTTAAGGAGTTTTCTTTAGATAATTTCTGTGTTTCCTTTTCCAAAACCTCTTGCAAAATTCTCATTTCCTGTACCCATTTTTCTTGTAACTCTCTTTTAAGACCTTTTTTGAATTTTTCCAAGTGTCCTTTGTGAGATGGGGACCAGTTCATATCACCCTTTGAGACTTCATATGAAGATGATCTGCTTTTAGTGTCCTCAGGCTTTGAAATCTGTTCTTCTCTTTCTTCATAATAACTATATATGATCAGAATTCTTTTTGCTTTTTTTGCTCACTTTCTTTAAAAAGGTTGAGGTCTGCTTTTAGGGTAAATGTGAAATTGTCCCAAGTTTCCTCTACAGTCCAAAGTAGTTTTCCTCTGTTCTGGTGCTGGTGCTGCTGGCTTCCTTGCTGTGTTTGGTGGGTATGGCAAGGTGCTGCACTATGCTGGAGTTCAAGGGTTTACTATTTGATTTCTGTATTTGTGTTAGAGATCTCACAACTAGTCTGCTTCTCCACTGTCTTCTGAAACAAGACAGAGTAGGCAATGCTACAGTATTTTGGCTAAGAGATTCCCAGTAGATTCCTCTGATGTATGAAGACCCATTTGTCCTGGGTACTTGCTGTGCCTTCATGACACTGCCTATTCATCTGCTCTAACCCCACTCCCTACTTTCTGTGCCTGATTGAGACAGAGCTTTCCCGAAGTTCTTCCAAAATATCTTCTGTTGGAAATTTCTTATACTCCAAATATTTGTGTGTTTTGTCACTCCAAAACCAGTTCAGAGGCTTGATCTGAAATTGATCTGAGGGAGGAATTGAGATAAATGTCTATCTACTCTTTGCCATCTTGGTTCCTCCCATTCCCTGCTTCTTAACACATTCCTCTTGGCCATGGTTGTAACATTTTCATAAGAAAGAAGTGAAACTGATGCTTTTTTAAAAATATATGTTGATCATCCATTCCTATTAAAAACTCTTGAGGAATAAATGGACTTTTCCTTAAAATAATCAGTAGCATCTATTTAAAACCATCAATCAGCATCATATGTAAGGGGGTCAAACTGCAACCATTCCCAATAAGATCAGGAGTGAAACAAGATTGCCCACTATCACCATTACTATTCAGTATTGTATTAGAAATGCTAGCTTTGGCAATAAGAGTTGAGAAGGAGATTAAAGGAATAAGAATAGGCAATGAAGAAACCAAATTATCACTCTTTGCTGATGATATGATGGTATACTTAGAGAACTCCAGAGATTCTACTAAAAAGTTATTAGAAACAATCCACACCTTTAGCAAAGTTGCAGGATACAAAATAAACCTACATAAGTCATCAGCATTCTTATATATCACTAATAAAATCCAACAGTTAGAGTTACAAAGAGAAATTCCATTTAAAGTAACTACTGATTGTATAAAATATTTAGGAATCTATCTGCCAAGGGAAAATCAGAAACTTTATGAGCAAAACTACAAAACACTTTCCACACAAATTAAGACTGATCTAACTAACTGGAAAAATATTAAATGCTCTTGGATTGGGTGAGCAAATATAATAAAGATGACAATGCTACCTAAACTAATCTATTTATTTAGCGCTATATCAATCAGACTCCCAAAAAACAATTTCAATGACCTAGAAAAAATAACAACAAAGTTCATATGGAAAAACAAAAGGTCAAGAATTTCAAGGGAATTAAGGAAAACAAAATCAAATAAAGGTGATCTAGCTGTACCAGATCTAAAATTATATTATAAAGCAGCAGTTACTAAAACTATCTGGTATTGGCTAAGAAATAGACTAGTTGATCAATGGAATAGGTTAGATTCAAAGGACAAAACAGCCAATAATTTTAATAATCGAGTGTTTGACAAACCCAAAGACACCTGTTTTTGGGATAAGAACTCATTATTTGACAAAAATTGCTGGGAAAATTGGAAATTAGTATGGCAGAAACTAGGCATTGACCCACACTTAACACCATTGACCAAGATACGGTCAAAATGGGTTCATGACCTAGGCATAAAGAATGAGATTATAAATAAATTGGAAGAGCATAGGATACTTTACCTCTCGAATCCAATTCTCCCTGTGCAACTAAAGAACTGTTTGATTCTGCACACATATATTGTATCTAGGATATACTATAACCTATTTAACATGTATAGGACTGCTTGCCATCTGGGGGAGGGGGTGGAGGGAGGGAGGGAAAAATCAGAACAGAAGTGAGTGCAAGGGATAATGTTGTAAAAAATTACCCTGGCATGGGTTCTGTCAATAAAAAGTTATATATATATATATATATATATTTTTTTTTTGATTTAATTTATCATGTACTCTTTTACTACATATCTGAAGTTTAGCTAAATTTTATTAATTCTCATTTGTATTTCTTTCAATCTCATAGTTTAATTTTTTTTGGTTTTTATTTCAAGGTTTAAAGTTGTTTATATACCATCACAATAGCTTGACAAGTAAAATGCAGTTAAACAACTTTTCTTTTTAAAAATCCTTCTCTATACAATATCAAAGAGCATTTAATTTATTCTTTGATACAAATTTACCTATTTTTTTAATGTCTTGTATTAACAACTTCCCTCACTCCAAAAAAGGAAATCCTAAAAATGCTACTTCTGGGGGCAGTCCTTTTTAGAATCAGAACTGCAAATAAGAGAGGATATTTATTTTCCCAAATTTGTCATATCATTGGGATTATAGATTTAGAACTAAAAGAGATTCACCCCCCATACTGACCTGTCCTGATCAAATGTGGCAGAAAGAAAAGCCAACTAAATATTAAGCATACTTTTAGGATGAAACCAATTTGGCAATTATTTACAGTGTTTTACAAATGAGGAAACTGAGTTTCAGTGATGTTCAATAATTTGCTTGCCAAGGAAAATTTATCACTCAGCTAATTTTGGTCTAATTTTTTTTTTTTTTGATGTAGAGATATCCTGATATAGAAATTTATTCTTTGGATGTGGTTTATATGTTGTAGACTTAAGAAGTTTCTG
This sequence comes from Antechinus flavipes, assembly GCF_016432865.1. Lineage (NCBI taxonomy): Eukaryota > Metazoa > Chordata > Mammalia > Dasyuromorphia > Dasyuridae > Antechinus > Antechinus flavipes. Next base: position 295,976,560 of record NC_067400.1, on the reverse strand, counting down.
AGAGAGCTAAGAATTAAATAATTTCCTCTTGGCAACACTATAAATATGCAGAATGTCCCCAAAATCTTAGTGCAGCTTTAAGCTTTAATAGCTTAATACTACAAAACTTTAAAATGCATTAAAACTTTTGGGACATCCTATATGTGAGGCAGGTCCTGTGCCCAGATTTTCATGGCTCCCAAATTAGCATTGTATTCACTCCACTATACTGCCTATCCTGATCAAATGCAGAAGAAAGAAATAAAAGTCAGTGAACACTAAGTATTTTAGAAATGCCATTTGCCCATGCTCAATATGGAATTTCAATTGTGCTTACAGACCTTGAATGCTTTTCATGGCACTGAAGTTTCATAAACAAGGTCTTTCTTTTCTATAAACAATTTCATAGCTGCCGTTTTTACATTAAATACAGCTGCTGTGTTGCCAAGGAGCCAGATGACTGTGTATATAAACTTATGCCTTTTTCATGCTTCTCCATTTTAGTTTTTGTAAAAATAATCTGAGAAAATTTGTTATTTTCATGGACTTTTCTGCACTTATTGTTCAAATGAAAACATGTCAAGAAATGCAGCAGTTAAAATTCTTCAAGTCAATTTAACTTCCCCATGTGTAGTATGTTTTTTTTATTTTTTATTTTAAAGGAGTGTATATTTATTGAAGGCAAATTGATTCTACTGCATCAGTAATTTCTATTAGGATTTATATTATATATGAGGACTTTAACTTTTTTTTATTTACAGACTTGGATGTTGGAATATCAAAATATTTTAATGTAATTTTATAATTAATGAAATATACAGAAACTTTCATCATGAGTTTCAAAGAAGTAGACTATAGAGACATGTTTTCTTTGTCTTTTTTTTTAACAATGAAGTTTGCTTTGTAATTAATATGTAATAATTTTAAGTCCATCATGAATCAAGTACTAACAAACTTATTGTCATAGTCCCCATTAGAATGCTTTTGTAGATTTGGAGCTTGAGTGGGAGTTCTGAATCTATATTACTTAATTTAAGAAGTTTATTTAGGAGGGTGAGCATGAGTGAACATTGCAAAGAAAATGCCAGAACTGTGTATGTGTGTGTGTGGTATCCTATTGCTAATCAATATATTTAATACCATGGGGAAAACAGGTGCTATAAGAGCACTGGTTTGGAATTATAAATGAATTTGCCAAAGCTGAGGTCAAAAAGTAATTTAACAAACTTATAAGGGAACCTGTGAAGTGGCAACACAGAGTTAAAATCTTTTTTGCATGAAAATAAACGGGACCTATATTTTTTTCAAGTCCACCTTGTCTATATTCCTCTAATGAGTCTCAATTGTCATTGACAGAAGTGTGATTTTCTTTTTAACTACTTTGAATTTCAAAATTGAAGAGTTGACTTAAAAAAAATACAACATGACTACAACAAAGAGGCAATGTAATAAAGTAAATGGAGTGTTGGACTTGTCAGCAAGGCTGAGATTTAAATCTCACCTGTGATACTTTTTTTTTGTGACCCATGAACAAGTCACTTAACCCTGAGATTTTTTCATCAAACTATTGATAGGTTGTGATCAATATCAGAAAAAGAGATTTTGACAAAGACAGATCCATGATATATTTATTATATATTGTAATGGGCCAGAACTCTGGAGAAATATACTTAAGGCTCAGTATAATTGATTTAATCTTACAACAAAGTGTTAACTCAGTGGAATTGATGAGACGATGGTTATCTAGTTTACATATACTTAGTACTTAGCATGGTGATGTAATAGTTCTTTTTTAAAAAATGGAATAAAATCTATTTTATTTAGAAAGGAGCTTATCATGAAAATTGTATGCCTATTTATCACTGATGATTTCAATAAGTATGTTTTAAAACTCATCTAGATAGGTTCACCTGCACATTATTACTTTTTTATTATTATTAAAGCTTTTTATTTTTAAAACATATGCATGAATAATTTTCAACATTTAGCCTTGCAAAACTTTGTGTTCCAAATTATTTCCTCTCCCTTCCCCTCTCCTCTCCCCTAGACAGTAGTAATCTAATATATGTTTAGCATGTTCAATATGTAATTCAATGTAATAGTTCTACAGTTGATATAATTTAATAATAAATTTAATAATAATAATTTTAATTTAATGAGGACAAAGTCAGCCACAGACTATTCAATGTTTGATCAGCCTCTTGGTGGCTCTCCTGCCTCCTGCACGTTAGGAAAGACTGGTTCAGACAGGGAGACTGAAGGAGACAATAAAGACTTTGACTTTATCCCTGACTATTCTCTTGGTGATTATTCTGCTGAGATCAAGGCTGATCCAAAGGCTCTCCAGAAAGCTAGCTTGAACATTACAATTTGGTGTCCAAACGTGGACTAAGGACTTCCATTTCACTGACAAGATCATGAGTTCAGTGGAGAAGTTCCCTGTGACTCAGAAATAGGGTGAATACAAAAATAGACAAGCAGGAAACTTTGGTAAGTGTTCAATCTTGACAAATTGTTAAGTCATTAGAGTTGATAGAGACAATAATTATCTAATTTAGCATGGTTCAGTATCATTGATCTAATCCTACAAGGAGATGTTTTGGGCCAGAACCTGAAACAAGGTACTAAGTAGAACTAATTTATACAATGCTTGTGTTCACACCTTTAGAGAGCTCATAGAAGCAAGAAGTATTTAAGTACTCATTGGAGTTCACAAGTATGGGAGATTCACAAAGTAAACTTTGTAACTTTGTGAATTCACACCTCCCTTGAAGCTCTTAGGGCCAGAGAGCACTCTGGGAGAAAACCCAGAATCCCATTCTCTCAGAAGAGTCATATATAAGGCCAGTCAAGAGAGTTCAGCTGAATTAGATTGGAGAGAAGCATGCTGGGACAGACACAGAGCACTCTGGGAGATTGAGAGCCAGAAGCCCTCTCTCAGAGGCAAGAGAGATTCATTCCATTTTCCACTTGGTTGGCTGGAGGCTGGAGAAAGCAGAGGCAGAAGCAAAGGACAAAGCTGCAAGAGCTCTTAGGACCAAAGAGAGATAGAGGCCTCTAAGAAAAGCTAACTGCGCTATATTGGAGACAATAAAAGATCTGAATTTTTATCACCTGTCTGCATTTGGGTGATTATTACTTTCAACTGCAACTAAGGCTGCCTCCAGAAAACCTCCCCTGAGAAACCTGCTCTCTCCCAGAGAGAACTATTATATTTTAAAAGAAGAAAATCACCACAGGTAAGGGCTAAAGTAGTGTTTTAGCTGAAATGGGACAAATACTTAGAAAAGAGCTTTCCTCATTCCAACAGAAATGTGTAGAAAGCACAGTTAAGCTAATAAAAGAAAAGTTTGATTGTAACTTGGGAGCAGGTTGATGGACTCTTAGAAATATTAGAATGCATGTCCCCTTGGTTCTCCAAGGACGAATTAGGGACAGATAGGTGGCAACTAGTAGGAGTGCAACTAATTGAATATCACAATGATAATGATCTTGATTCAATTCCTAAAGAAACATTCTATATATATAAAACTCAATACAAATGGCTTTAGGGAATTACATGTTTTAGAATAAGGAAAAAGAAGAAAGAGCAGAAGGGGAAGGGTACTGATAAAACAACTGAAAAGCATGAGGAATTAAACAAGAAAGGAGTTAAGTACAATGCTGATGGAATTAAGGAATGTGGTGCTTCACAGCAGGTACCATTAGGGAATTCCCCATTCCCTGACCTATCCCCCTAAATTAACCCTTCATGGGTGAAGGGAGAAGGAGGAGGGGGAGGCAGTGACACAATCAGCACTACCCATGAAGCAGCTTTGTCCATTCACTATGACATGATTAGAAAAAGCACAAGTTAAAGCTAAAATAGAAGGACAGGATATATCTGATTTAAGAATAAAGCATACCCTGTGATTGAAGAATTTGATTCTTCAGGTCAAGCCAGGAGAAAATACACACCTTTTGATCTGGAAATTATCAAAGGTCTGAAAAAGGGTTGCACTCTTTATGGGTTTACATCTTCTTATGTTAAGATGGTATAGAATTTGGCTTTTGAAATTTTAATCCCTAGTGACTGGAAATTTATATCAAGAACATGTTTAGAATCTGGACAAAACTTGTGGCTTTTGGAGTATAGTGAACTCTGTAGAATAGTAGACCAACGAAATAGGCAAACTGGAGTTAATTTACCAATCACCTTTGATCAATTAGAAGGTAAAGGCCATTATGCAGACACTTTAGCACAGATTAATTACCCTTTGATAACATATGAGCAAATTGCTGCTGCTGCTATCCAAACATGAGGCACCCTCCAAGGAAGAGAAGACAGAGGAAAAGCCTTCATGAAAATAGAGCAAGGTCCAAATGAATCCTTTGCTGATTTTGTGGGTCATTTGCAGAGAGCTGTCATATGATCAATTAGGGAAAATGCAGTTACAGGAATTATGATAAGGCAACTTGCTCGAGAAATGCTAATGAGATCTGTAGAAGAATTATACTAGGACTATACAAGGATGATCCTTTAAAGGAGATCATAAGACACTGTGCCACAATGCCTTTTATACCCAGGCTATGACACAGAACATGGGAAGACAGAGTCTCTTATCACAAGGGACTTCCAGAGAGACTCGTCAATGCTTTCAGTGTGGTAAAGTAGGGCATCTGAAAGCTCAGTGTTGGCATAGAAATAGACTGAGAGGACAGGGTGGGAGAACAAGCCCCAAAACCCTATGTCCAAAATGCAACGGAAATTGCCATTGGGCATCAGAATGTAGATAGACTCAGGGAAACAAAAAGTGGGGCCCAGTTGCAGGGCCCCAGGCAGAAAACAGGTGGGGCATAATGGCAGCCCAGGTTACAGCCAGAGATTTTAGAAATTCAATATTCAGGCATGATCAATCAGCTACAAAGGAACCTGATAGAAGAAAGGGATTACATGATCAATCAGCCAAAAACCAATCTAGTGGAAGAAAGGGACTACATGATCTATCAGCCAAGAAGCAATCTGATGGGGAAAAAGGGATTGCAATTAGGGAAAATAGAGTTGTATGCAGCTGGGACTGAGATAACCCCTGGAGAGGTGAAATCTATCCCTGTCCCACCATGGATCCTTTGCCTCCAGACACAGTAGGTTTACCATTTCACCTCCTGAGAGTACTTATAAAACAGTGTCCATCCATAAACTGATGTGGGAAACTAGGGATTGTGTAACTAATATACCAGTCACTAACACAGGTAGACAATATTGTGACTTATCACCCAGGAAAAGTAGTAGCTTACTGATACAGACGCCTAATAAGCAATCTGGTGATAGTCGCCCAGATTCTGACTCCAAACAACAGAATCCAGGAATATTTTAGACTGAAGCAGTTACAGCTGACCATCCTATGCTCATTATCTAGATAAATGGCATATCATTAGAAGGGTTGGTAGACACAGGTGCAGATCATAAAGTCATTAGAAGTGCTAACTGTCCCAGTCATTGGCCAAAGATTAAGGCAGACACATACATGTCTGATGTAGGAGGATCGATAGTAGCTGAAGGTGAAACAGGAGTTTTTAAGCTCTTTTTGAGGTTGAAAAAATCCTCATCAATCTATGAGGAAGAGACATTTTACAACAATTAGGATTACAATTGAGTACTTTGGCTTTTTAGGCAGGCCTTATTATATATAGTACAAGAGCAACTTAACCAAGGACACTTACAACCTTCTCTAAGTCCTTGGAATTCCCCTTTATTTGTTATAAAAAAGAAATCTGGAAAATGAAGGATGTTGACTGATTTAAGATAAGTAAATGAACAGATGGAAACTATAGGAACTCTTCAGTCTGGACTTCCATCTCCTACTCAATTGCCTAGAGAATGGCCTCTTTGGGTTATAGACATTAAGTATTATTTCTATTCCATCTCTTTGAATAAGGAGGATATGAAAAGATTTGCCTTTTCAATGCCCAGTGTTAATTTAGCTGAGCCTTATAAAAGATATGAATGGACAGTATTAATAGAGAATGAAAATAGCCATACTATGTATCAAATGTATGTTGCCGCTGCTCTTACTCCAGTAAGAAAAGCATTTTCAAAAGTAATGTTATTACATTACATGGATGATATCTTGGGATGTGCACCTGAGGAGCAAATGTGAGAAGCATGTCTACAAAAGACCATAGAAGCACTAAGGAACTACAAATTATATATAGCTACAGAAAAAATCCAAATATATGCTCCTTTTCAATATTTAGGATATGAAGTATATTCTAAGGTGCTTACAGTACAAAAGCTTTCTTTAAGAACAGAGAAGTTGAACACCTTAAATGACTTTCAGAAATTGATAGGAGATATCCAACGGATGTGTTCAGTGTTAAGCTTGACAGCCTATCAATTGCAACTGCTATATGACATTTTAAGGGGAGACATGCTTTAAATTCACCACATCAGCTTACAAAAGAAGCTCAAGAGGCTTTGAGAGAAGTTCAATTGACTTTATCTGATGTGGTTGAAAGAGTCACTCAAAAACCTTGGAAATAGTTTTTGCTACACAAGAGGCACCCATAGCAGTCCTTCATCAAGAAGTCAGTGTGATAGAATGGGTAAACCTCCCAGCACAACCAGAACAAAGCCTTACTCCTTACCCAGTGCTTGTGGCTAGAATTTTATTAAAGGCCATTCAGCGAGCAGTACATTATCTGGGATAAGACCTGACAAGATATACATTTTTTAATACCAATGCACAAATTAATATATTCTATGAAACCATCCCAGAGTTGCAAATTTTATTGGCCAGAGTTCCAAATTTTATACATGGGTCTCATTAAAGATAACTAGACTATTACGTAATTGGTGATGGATTCTTGAAGAAAGGGTTTCTAAGGTTCCTCTTAAAGGACCAACTATTTTTAAAGATGCATTCAAACATAACATTTGTGCTGTATACTCTTGTGACTTAAATATAAAGAGACTCCTTTTCATTCCACTCAGCAGAATGAATTGTATGCAATCATTTTGCCACTTATTTATCCAGGAGATTTGAATATACTATCTGATTTGGCCTATTCAGCCTATTCTGTGGGTGTGGTACAAAGAATTGCCACAGCCCAAATAAAATGTGTAGCTTCCAATATATATCAGTTCTTTAAGGCACTTGAAAGGCAAGTGAGAAAGCATCCAGGTAAGATTTACATCTTGCATATCCACTCTTATAGTGGACTTCCAGGTCCTATATTTCATGGAAATTCAAATGCAGATTGCCTTTTAACCATGTTAGCCAATACTTGGTTATTTCAGACAGCCCAAGAATCTAATTCTAAATATCATCAGGCTGCTCAAGTTTTACATTTGCAATTTGGGATAACAAAAGAGGAAAACAGAAGCAGAGTCAAAGGCAGTACAGCTTGCCTTCCTTTCCATGCTCCTATGCTTCCTCCAGGAAAGAACCCTCATGGTTTGAGACCCAATGAAATTTGGCAAATGGTGTGACCCATTATAAATCTTTTGGTCATCTGTCTTTTATCCATGTAGTGGAAGATATCTTTTCAGGATTTACTTTTACAATACCAGCAGCAAAATAGACAGCCTGAGTGGTCACTGAATTCCTTATCCAAGCATTTGCAATTATGGGTGTGCCACAAGCAAGAAAAACAGATAATGAACCTGGATATACTTCTAAACATTTTGCACACTTTTGTGCACAGTATCAGATTTTACACACCACTGGCATATCTTTTAATCTTCAAGGACAGGCAATATTAGAAAGGAGAAACAGAGACATCAAGATGCTCCTCCCAAAACCAAAAAATGGGGGAGCCATTGTTAACCTTAGAGAACTTTTAAATTGAGCTCTATATACTATCAATTTTTTAATTTTTGATAAAGCTGCACTGGCTCTGGCAGACAGGTTTTATATCCCACCAGAAGGTGGGTGTCCAGTGTGAGAAGCTCCACTATCTTTAGATAATCACCAGGTGATGTGGAGAGATCCAGAAAGTGATGAATGGAAGGGACCAGATGTTAATTGTTTGGAGAGAGGGTTTGCTTATATCTCTAAACATGCAGAAAGAATCAGATGGGTGCCAATGTATTTGCCTTATTCATTGGAGAGAGACAGAAAAAGAGAAAAAATCTTGAAAGAAAGGATAAGACCTAAGAAACATCTGACACTGAAAGAACATGGCTGATAATGAGACTGTTGCAAGCCTTTAAAACCAGCAGGAATCACTGGATTCCCTGATACATGATAAGATTATTGCAGGACTTGAAAACCATCAGAAATCATTGGATTCCTTTACACATAATAAGGCTGTTGCAGACCTTCAAAACTTGCAGGAATTATTGGATGCCCTGACATGTAAAGTGATGGAAAATAGATTGGTTTTGGTTTACATCTTGGCTGATGAAGGAGGTGTATGTCTGATTCTTATCTATATACCTTTCTTCTAGGACTCATGGACACGTATAAATCCATCACTACTAACTTGTGTTATTTTACTATGTGCTTATGTAATACCTCCCATGCTGATGGATTTATGTATGCCTGTTTTAAGTGAGACCCTTCAGAAATCTGATAACAATATCTGGTTTGACTCCCCATTTCCCTTTGGTGTTTTCACCTCCCTTCCTGAGAAGCCAGGAAGGGTGTGATCACCTCCTTTTTGGGGTTCTCACCTCCCTGAGAAATTAGGGAGGGTATGACCACCTATGTTCTAAAACAAATGAAAGTGGAGATGTAATGGGCCAGAACACTGGAGAAATATACTTAAGGCTCAGTTTGACTGATTTAATCCTATAACAAAGTGTTAACTCAGTAGAATTGATGAGACAATGGTTATCTAGTTTACATATACTTAGTACTTAGCATGGTGATGCAATAGTTCTACAATTGATGTAATTGTAATAGAGTATTTAAAGTGAGGACAAAGTCAGCCACAGACATTCCATCTTTAATCAGCCTCATGGTGGCTCTCCTGTCTCCTGCACTTTGGGAGAGATTGGTTCAGACTGGGAGACTGAAGGAGACAATAAAGACTTTGGACTTTATCCCTGATTATTCTGCTAAGATCAAGGCTGGTCCGAAGGGCCTCCAGAAAGGTAGCCAGAACATTACAGTATATGATCATAGATTTAGGAAAAGATCATAGAGGCATTGAATCCAATACCTTCATTTTATAAATGATTAAATTATAACTAAGAAATGTTCAGTGGTTTGCATAAGGTCACAGTTAGTAATTGTTTGAAATAGAATTTGAATATGTCTTTCTGATATCAGATACAATGTATTATCCACTGTATTATCTAGTTGCTTATGGATGTGTAGAAGATGGTGTTATGTATTGGGAGAGAAAGAAAGATAAATGTGATGTGGCTTCTAATTTCATAGGGCACAGATGTAGGTATCACAGTAATCAAATGATGTAAATATATAAGTGATATTCAGAGTGCTGTGTGATATTCACATATAAGATAGTGATTTTTGACTGGGCAGATCAGGAAAAGCTTCATGGAGGAGATATTATTAAATTGGTGTTTGGGGATAGATGAACAGATGGAGGAAAAGAAAGGAGGATATCTCCATATATAACAAATGACTTAAGGATTGACATAGAGTTGGAAAAATGGAAAATAACAAATTCGATTTAACTAAAGAAAAAAAAAAACTATGTGGAGAAAATGATTGTCAAAATTATTATCACCATAGACTAGAAATGTAAAATGATGATTGGGGAAGAATTTGAATGCCAAGCTAAAGAGTTTGGATTTTATATGTAGTAGTAAGAAATATACTAACACTGATGAGTTTTAAGAGAAAAAAGAATGGCATGATCAGACATGAACTCAAAAATACTTATAAGGTAGTGGCATGAAATAAGAATTAGAGAGGGAAACTATTGGAAGAAAACTTCTCAAGATGTTAATGAAGTGGTATAAGAATATAGTGATAAGAGCTGATTCTATGATGGAGGTAGCATCTCCTATTCAAAATTTTTACTTCACCCCACCATTTGCCAATGGAATCATTAAAAGAAATAGAAATGTGCAAAAACAAAACAATTTTTAAAGAGAAATACATTAAGTTTGGGGCATGGTGAGTTGAAATAATTTCTAGGAAATCCAAGTGAATGTGTGTGTGTGTGTGTGTGTGTGTGTGTGTATTTATCTTGGGGAAAAAGGTAAGGGATAGAAAAAAACTGTTTATTTATCTAGAGGTAGGGGTATACTCAAATCATTTCACAAGAAGCGATTGCTTAATGTTCAAGTTAAGCATTTATACCTTGGAAATGGGCAGATGCTACAAATCAGGGGTTGATTTTCTTTACAATTTTATATGTATACATATACTTTTAAAATTTTTATATGTATATTTATTTTATTTAATGTGTGGACTTTAAGATAAGTGATGGAGAAAATATTAATAATGTAGATTAAACTTTTAAGTGTGTCCTATGTACATGTTCTCTACCCCACCTTGGAGGACTGGGCAATCCTGCCTTGAGATGATAGTTGAGGTTATCAGAGTGGATGAAATTGCAAGGGGAAGATTGTATAGAGAGATTAGAGGGGAGACTACAATCATATCTTTAAGAGAAAGAGAAAGAAAGAGAGAGAGAGAGGGAGAGAAAGAGAGATACAAAGAGAGAGACACACACACAGAGATAGAGACACAGAGAGACAGACAGACAGACAGACAGAGACAGACAGAGAAAGAAAGACAGAGAGAGAGAAAGAGAGAGAAAATAGAAGAGGGCTGAGATTTTTAATTTAAGACGAAGTAGGCTCCAACAGGAAGAAGACTTAATGAAAGAGACAGAGAAGGGTTCAATAAAAAGGCAATAAAAGAACTAAGAACATGTAAATTGTTACAATGGAAAACTGACTAGTTAATAGACATGGTAACATACTTTAAGGATTACAAATATATTTTACATATATTAACTAGTAGTAGCAACAAAACGTTCACATTATTAGTATAATCCTGTTCTTTGCCAAGACATGTAGTAATAGATTCCAACACTTTACCTGAAAATAAAAACTAACAGAAGAGAATTCAAACTTTGGAATCAAGGAGGAGAATACATCAAAAGGAGGAGAAGTGTCAAAACTAAAGTGAAGTAAAGAAGAAGGAAGACTGATAGAGGCTAGATTGCAACTTCCAAAATTGAATCTGTTTTATAATTGGTACTACATTGTCTTCCAAAAACCACCTTTTTATTGTTCTCATTGTAACAGTTCACCAAAATTCACTCTAGATCATTAGTTCTTGGCTCTGTCATTTCAAAATTCACTTTGAGGCATTAATTTTAAATTATTTGAAGGGAAATATTGAGAGAGCTCAACTATAAAACTACCTCTACTCTGCCTTGGTGCTCTCTCTCCCTCTCACTCTCTGTCTCTCTTTCTGTCTGTCTGTCTCTATCTCTGTGTCTCTATCTCATCTGTCTCTTGCTGCCTAAATCTTTATTTCTCTGTCTGTCTCTCTTTATTTTTATATCTGTTTCTGTCTCTTTCTCTCTGTGGTTTTTTCCCTCTTCCTCTGTTTCTGTCTTTATCTCTGTCTGTTTTTTTTTTCCCCCAGAGCTAGATCACTAATTTTTAATTTGGGATCAATTTGGTTTGCAAAGCTTTAATGGATTACTTGACTTTGAATGAGGGAAAAAAATCTTTATTTCAATGTAATTAATTTCTTACAAAATAATAATTATTTTATTCATTTAAACATTGTGGGAAAGGATTCAGATTTCATTAGACTATAAAAGACTCCAATATATGAAAGAGTTTAAGAACATCTTGGTCTTGATCTCAAGTTGCTAGGCCCTTTTTAAGGTTTCATATAACCTTTTTTTTTCGAAATAGCTGAATTGTATAATTATACCATACAAATCAATCAATTAATTAATCAAAAATCATTTATTAAAACCAAGACAAAGAATAAGTATCCCCACTTTTAAGAAGCTTCCATTCATTTTTTGTAGGTCAAGGAGGGTATTAACATGTGGATGAATTAGGAAGAATTCGTATAGAAGATGATGCCTAACCTGCATCACTTGAAAAAAGTGAAGGATTCTGTGAGGTAGAAGTGAGACAAAAGTAAATTCTTGGAATGAGGTACGAGAAGCAAAAAGACATTGAGATAGGAAATAAAGTATTTTTTGATGAATAGAGGAAAAACCCAATTTGATTGGATCTTAGAATGCAAGAAAGTGAGGAATGCCCAATAAAGCCAACAAAAGGTTAGTGTCAGTACATGAAGAATTTAAAAAAGTTACTAAGAACTTATATTTTATCTTAGAGGTAATAGAGAGACACTTGAGTTTATTGAGTAAATGAGATTCATGGCCAGACCAATGATTAACTAAAATCATTGTGTCAGATGTATAGAGACAGTAGATTGAAGTGGAGAGAAACTTGGGACTGGAAGACCACTTGGGAATACCTTCTATTAGTTTTTATGATATGGGGGTGGTGGTGGTGGTGGTGCAAAATAAGGTAGAGAATGTGTGACTTACACCTAATTAAAGAGTTAACTAAAATATAATCTCTATGACTTTCACATCCTATACAGTTTTCTTCTCTGAACATCTTCTTGACATATTAACTTTTATTCTAAGCTTCAGACCACTCAATCTTTGGAATTTAATACTATTTCCTTGTATGTATATTCTTTATTAGAATATATATTCCTGGACGACAGGAACTCTCTTATTTCCCCAGAATATAATACATACCTTGAGACTTTGATCCAGTTTGTTTAGTAAATGCTATTGATTTCTTTTCTTTCTTCTTCTTCTTCTTCTTCTTCTTCTTCTTCTTCTTCTTCTTCTTCTTCTTCTTTTTTAATAATTATAACTTTTTATTGACAGAATCCATGCCAGGGTAATTTTTTACAACATTATCCCTTGCACTCACTTCTGTTCCGATTTTTCCCCTCCCTCCCTCCACCCCCTCCCCCAGATGGCAAGCAGTCCTTTACATGTTAAATAGGTTACAGTGTATCCTAGATACAAAATATGTGTGCCGAACCAAAGAGTTCTCTTGTTGCACAGGAAGGATTGGATTCAGAAGGTAAAAATAACCTGGGAAGAAAAACAAAAATGCAAACAGTTTACATTCATTTTCCAGTGTTCTTTCTTTGGGTGTAGCTGCTTCTGCCCATCCTTGATCAATTGAAACTGAATTAGATCTTCTCTTTGTCAAAGAAATCCACTTCCTCATACAATATCATTGTTGAAGTATATAATGATCTCCTGGTTCTGCTCATTTCACTTAGCATCAGTTCATGTAAGTCTCTCCAAGCCTCTCTGTATTCATCCTGATGGTCATTTCTTACAGAACAATAATATTCCATAACATTCATACAACACAATTTACCCAACTATTCTCCAATTGAGGGCTTCCATTCATTTTCCAGTTTCTAGCCACTACAAACAGGGCTGCCACAAACATTTTGGCACATGCAGGTCCCTTTCTCTTCTTTAGTATCTCTTTGGGTATAAGCCCAGTAGTAATGCTATTGATTTCAATCATCCATTTATGCCACCCACCAAAAAAAAAAAAAAAAAAAAAAAAGGCTATCTATAGCCTTGTCATTGAAGAATTCTTCAGTCCTAGATTCAGGCAGCAGTTGATAAGAGAGAGTAGCATACTTCTCAGAGAAGAAGAACACTGCTTATTGCTTCAACTTATAGCTAATTGACTAAACAAACAAAACAAACAAACATATAAAAGCCATTTCCTGATCAGTTAACAGAACTGAGCTTCGTGGGCTTCTTGGAGATGTAGATTCAAAATGAATACAAAATAACTGTTAAGCATTTCCATAATTTGTCTTTAATTTAGGAAGTGTTCAGTGAGAAGGAAGTGGGAAGACAAGAAAGTATATGTATATCATAAACTATTTGAGGTATTTTATATTTTCTGCACCTGCCTTTTTTTTTTTTTTCATATTGAGCAGTTTCTGTTAGAGAAGAAAACTAGAAATTCTATACCTGAAACCCATATTATAAATTGAATAATTTTTTTTTGAAATGAGTTCATGACCCACATTTTGGGGAGACTATATTATGCATAGAACATCGTGTATATACTTTAGGGGAAGCATTTTCAGGGGTTCTTCCTTTATACATGCCTATGAAGGGGAACCTAGCCATAAGCATCAAGGATGTTTTCATGTAGAGATTTCTTTGGAATTACTCCAGGGTTGAAGCAGAGGCACTAGAAAGAAAGAACCTTCCTTTTCCTTTGGGATTAAGGATGTCCAGGATGAATCTCTGTGAAGTTGAAGGGATTCTTATTGGGACCCATTGGGCTGCAGAGGCATTTGGACTTTGCTTAGTTTATGAAGGCTAACTAATAATACAAAATTATAGAGGTGTCTGAAAGGAAAATGAGAGAACTTAGGGAATCTAGTTTTGGGAACATATTCCAAATATTGGGGGAAATCTGGGAGGGGGGTCATAGACAAGGCTTAGCATGCAAAGACAGAACCATAAAGTACATTCAGCCTCGGAGGAGGTGATTCAAATCATGTTTCTAAATTGTTCCATTACTTCAATATTGTGCTACTGAGTTTTGATGGTTAAGATTGTTTTCCATTTTGCCAATACACTTCTATAGGCTCTCAAGTATCTTTGCTCCAAATGGAAATATTTAATGGACCCAAGGGAAAGCCTATGGAATTAAGCAAAATAAATGTTTAGTTATTATATAAACTTTTAAAATACCATATTCAAAATTAGTCTTGTTTTAGGTGCATGAATGTGTGCTGCAGCTCTGGTGGCTCATGAAATTTAGAATTAACCTTATATAGCATTTATTAAATGTTTGCAGCAGGAGAATTTATGCCAATAGGAATAAAGTAAATATGCAAGTTAAATATACTTTATATAGCCTTATAATCTAAGAGTGACATGCAACTGGCAACTATCTTTAATTTTTTTACTTGGTAAAAACTCTGCATAGTCAATATTCTCAAGCTTCTGAATGCAGAAGTAATATCCTTTGTGCCTTTGATGCTACTGACTTTCCCTGAGCTAATGTAATAAAATTAAAAAAAAAAAAAGAAAAGCAGTATCCTTTGCTTTGTAGATATCCTTAGAGAGTCAACAACATTGATCAACAGGTTCCTTTGAAAGAAAAAATGTACTTAGGAGTAGATAACTGCAATGATACAACTTAAATTTGTTGAGTTTTATGTTTGCTTTTTAATCTTATAGTATGCTGGTTACATCAGGCCTTCCAGGGAACTAGATACTATTCTTGCCATTTATCAGGTATAGATGGTGCAATAAATAGAACCCTTTTCTTAGAGTCTGGAAGATCAGAGTTTAAATCTTGCCTCTGATATTTACTAGCTGTAAAACTCATTTACCACTAGCTCTTCAGCTTGGTTTTAACTTTATAGTTATCTTCATCATGCCCCTTCTAGGATAAACTCGTCACATAGAAAGTTATCACCATGGAGATTGCTACTCATCTTAACAGTACTTTCTGTTGTTTCTGTCTCTCTGATTGGAAGATGGAAGAGAAACAAAACAAGAAACAAACAAACAAAAAAAACAACAACAACAAAAAAAAAACCTCCTTCATAGTCTCCTTCTATAGAAAGCCCTAATCCCAACCATCAGCTGCCTTGCTTGATTTTTGACTCCAATTTCATCTTCACCTCCTCCTCTGCCAGGTGTTTTCTGCCATACCTTGATCCAACAATTAATTTATTTTGGGATTGTCTTCCTCCCCTTATACCATAAGCATCTTGAGGGCAGATTATGTCTCTTGTATCCTCATCACTTAGCGCAATGTCTAGGACATAGTAGGCACCTGATAAATGTTTATTGACAAGCATAATGCTGAAGCAAGATATTTAACCTCTATAGTCCTCAAGCAGCTCCATGGGACTTGACTATCAAGTTATAGAATGTAATTTCAGTCAGGCAACAAGTATTTATCAAGTGCTTACTATGTATCAGGAACCACTATAGGCACTGAGACTATCCACTCAATAAAAAGAAATAAAGGTCCTGACTTCAGGGAGCTTATATTCTAATGAAGACAAGACATAAAGGGGCACTGAAGTGGGATAGGGGAAGTACTTGGGGAAGATACAGTGACAACACAGAAAGTTGGAAGGACAGCCAAGAAATGAATGAGACAATCTGAATCCACCACCAAATAGTAAACATGGAAGGAGCTCATTGGTAGGAGAAGAGGGTCATTTCAGCAAGGAAATATTCCAGGGTGAGAAGGCTCTTTGTGAGTATTTTCTAAATTAAGTAATTGTGTATTCAGTTCAACCAACCAAACTATCAATTCAATGTGAACAAGCATTTATCAAGAAACTAAGATGTGTCAAAAGCTAAAATAGGCCTTAGATCCTCAAAAAAAAAAAAAAAAAAAGAAAAAAAGAAAAATAAAAAGAAAAAGTTCTTTCCCTCAAGGATTTTACCTTCTAGTGAGGATAAACATGTACACATAGAAATATATGCAAAAGTACACATAAAAATACAAGCAGATAGAAGCAAGGAAATTTTAGGAGAAATAATAATAATAATAATAACGTTAAGTTTTGCAAAGTACCTTACCTTTTTACTTGACCTTCATAACAACCCAGTGAGTTAGTCACTATGGTTATTTCCATTTTACAGATGAGAAAACTGGAACTAGAAGATCAAGTATTAGGCACAAAACTAATGAACATCTAAGGCAGGATGTGATTTTTGGGGCTTCCTGACATTCAAGTCCAGGATTTTCTTCATTATCTCAACTAGAAGTAGAAAGGCATACATACATGCATATGTACATACTATATATACATACATATGTGTGAAGAATAAGGAATATTTTCATATAGAAAGTAGTCCTTGAATAGATCTCTGAAGAAAGAGAAAAAGTAATGTGTCTTAGACATGGGACAACCTATCAAAAACCACAGAGATAGGAGGGGGAAGGGAAGAGAATTAGCATTTATTAAGTACCTAGTATGGGCTGGACACTGCTTAGAACTTTACAAATATCTTATTTGATATCTCATTTGACAAGACAGTCAATTTGATTGAAACAAAAGGTATGAGTAGAAGAATAATACATAATAAGGTAGCCAGGAGCCAGAAATTCAAGGTTAGTGTAAGGTCTCAGAGAGTTTAAGAACATTCAGTGCTCTCAGTGGATAGAACTCACATAAGAAGTTTTTACTGGCAGTTCTCTCATAGAAAATACAATTCACATGCTGGTGACAGGGTTCATTTCTTACACTGTCTGCTAGTGAGATAAAAGGTATTTCATTGTGTCAGTGAGTCTGCAAAGGCTTGCTTTCAACCATTAATATATTGCTTCAGAAGGAGAGTCTTTATTCCCACTCCTATTTTTAGTAATTATTGTTTAATTTGAAGGTTAAAGAAGCCACACAGTTTAGTCATTATTCTCCAATAGAGGTTGAAAACACATTCCTATGAAAATGTTGCTTATATAAAATTCTTAAATAATCCAATATGGTAATATTGACTACAAGTTAGAAATCAAAATTCAAATTCACCCAACATCCAAAACTCCATGGAATGGTGAAAAGACTACTCATTTTGGAGCCAGAGACCTTGAATTCAGTGGTTCTGCTGTTTCCCTGTATGACCTTGGGAAAAATGATTCAACTTCTTTAATCTCAGTTTCTTACTTAGGAAAATGAAAGACTTGGACTAGATGTTTTTTTAAAATTCCTTATACATTCAAACGATGATTCTGTGTGCAATGTAGCACTATACCATGCAAACATTAGTCTCAAGGAGTTTACAATATGTTTTTAAAATTTTTATTTATTTATTTATTTTGCTGAGGCATTTGGGGATAATTGACTTGCCCAGGGTCATACAGCTGGGAAGTGTTAAGTGTCTGAAATCAGATTTTAACTTAAGGGCTCCTGACATCAGGGCTGATGCTCTATTCACTCTGTTCCACCTAGCTGTCCCTAAGGAGCTTGCAATATAAAGGGGATGAACTACTACTACTACTACTACTACTACTACTACTACTACTACTACTACTACTACTATTGCCACTACTTATAATATTGTCATGTTAGCAATGTTAGATACATTAGTATTTATTATTATCTTTCAAATTCCATAAAGTTATTGTCCTTGTTGGGTAGGAGAATAGTGATAGTAGTGTGGTAAAGTAAAAAATTCCAGGTAGAATGATATACTAATAGACAGCAGGGACATTATGTGATCAGAAACTATTATTCCAGGGGTGAAGGCATGGCACAAATGCCAATACACTAGTGAATTAGGCTCCATTGACAGCACTAATTGGGTTGGCAGTTGGGTCAGAATGATGCACTGCTCCTAATTGCTCAAATAACTAGGAAGAACAGAATGAGGCTGCATCCCAGAACTATTCAAAACCATTAAAATGACCAGCTTGACACAGAAGATGGTGAGTGAGTGACACTTCTTTGTGCTACAACAAACTTTAAAAAATGCCTATTTTTCACTTCCTGGAAAGGATTCAGAGCAGAAGGCAGAGCAACAGTAAAGCAGGCAAACTCACTGGTGCTCATGAAATGAAGGCCAAAATGTGTTCATTATGTGCTAGTATATATAGTAAAGCAGCAGAGTGGCGTGGTAGGAAAAAGTGCCAGGCTTGCAGTCAGGAAGACCTGTCTTCAAATTGACCTTAAGCACTTCTTAACTGTGTGACCCTGAGTAAGTCACTTAACCCAATTTACTTCAGTTTTCTTGTCTATAAAATGAGATAGAAAAGGAAATAACAAACTACTCCAGTATCTTTGCCAAGAAAGCCCCAAATGAGGTCGTAAAGAGTTAGACATAACTGAAATGACTCCACAACAACTACATTATGGCAAAATTAGAAACATATTGGAACTATATCTTATTAATTATATGCATGGACTTCATATGTTGTTTTTGTTTGTTTAGTTTAGTTTTGGTTTAAAGCTACATAGATCTAATAATATGTGGGTAATACCAACTAGTAGGGGGGATCCTAAGAAATGGCTTCTACCTTATGCCAAGATTAAATGAAGTAAGAGAAGAAATCAAGAAGTGATTAAAAATTGGAGAGGAAAAATCAATATCTTTTAGGTTTTTTTCCACGAATTCAAGTAGAAGAACACCTATTCTAAAACAGCCATTCTAAAAAAATTTTTTAAAAGCTGGCATTCATTCATCATGCATAGAGACCTTCACACACTATTAGACAGAAAGTGTAAAAACATTTCAGGATGTATAACTAGAGTAAATGATACAGCCGTAACCATAGCAAGAACCATGAAAATTAGAGTTATCAAGGAATACTTCTAAAGCTATATATCAAAAGTCATCATGTAATGGAAGAGGAAGGGAATAACTATTTATGTAGTGCCTAGTATGTGCCAGGTACTGTGTTAAGTCCTTAAGTTCATACCTATCGAAGCTATCGAAAATCTACAGAAAGACACTGGACACTGGAACACACAGTAAAAAATGTGAAAGTGAAAGTTAAAAAACTATTTTAAAAAAGCATCTAGTTGAGCAGATTCTGGAAACCAAATGTTCTGCAGAAATCCTAACTTAATGAGCACTGAAATAAAACATCTGAGGGTTAAGGTGAAAGCAGCACAAAGAACAAGATGAACAATTCAACATTGATCAAAAACATATTAGAGATGTTTGGGAATGAAATACAGCAGCAGAGGAGAGGTGGAGAAAGAGAGACAGAAACAGAAATAGAAATTACCTAAAGGAGAATAAGAAAAACAAATGTCAGGTAGTCTATATAGTTAAAAGTAATACAAAATAACGAAAATGCAAGTTGCATTAAATAAGAAACAGAAGGCTGGTGTCATTAATGTATTGATTGACAAAACAGTTACATCAGAGGAGAAGGTCACTGAAATTCTAGCTTGAAATTTTAGAAAACTAGAAATAGCAGGTTACAAGATTACCCATAATTGTTGCAGCAAATACTTCCCAATTGTTCATACATTATCAGCAAAGCATTTTCCAAGTTTCCTCTGAGAAGCAAGTCTGATCCTATCTGAAGGCATTACAAATTGATTACTAAAAGAAAAGAATATGGTGACTTTTCCAAATAAAGGTCATTACATGATTTGTACTTTCTACAGAACTTTCATATTTTATATCATAAAAATATATAAAAACGAGAAAACAATATGTCATTTGAAAAGCAAAAAATCCTGTACTGTGGTTATAAAAAACTTCTCATTAATTTAGTAATTATTGAACAAGGAATTTCAAATAGCCATACCAAATATACCACTATTCTTGATTATTAGAAAACCTTTGACTCAGTTCCTCACTCATAGTTTATTAATGCACTACAAATACACAAATTAAACCCAAATATAAGAGATAATGCTGGAGTATATTAAGTCCTCATAGAAAATTATTTTTTATTTAATACCTGCAACCCACACAACATCAAGAACAATTCACATATAATGTGTCAATTTTCAAAATATGGCATTTTTCAGAAAGATAGTTTAAAACCATTAGAGGTTTGTCTGCACCTTAAATGCAATATCAATGCTATTACATAGAATTAAACATGACTTTCAATTTAGGAGAGAGTGTCAAATCAAAACAGTTTTTTTATTTCACAGACTTTTTCATCAACATCAAAATGCCATTTGAACTGAATAAGTATACAATTATTAGCATTATCAAAAGAAAGAGACTTTGAGTTAGAATTTGGAGATCAAATTAATCAAAATATAATGGCCTCTTCTAGGAAAACTATAACAAACAAACTGTCAAAATGGAAACTATGACTATTTTTTTTAATATAAAGTTTTTTATACTCAAAAACACATGCGTAGATATTTTTTGACATCTATCTTTGCAAAATCTCTCTTTTTTTAAATTTTTATTTAATGATTACTTTATATTGACAACATTATCCCTTGCACTCGTTTCTTTTCCGATTTTTTTCCCCTCCCTTCCTCCACCCCCTCCCCTAGATGGCAAGCAGTCCTTTATATGTTGGATATGTTGTAGTATATCCTAGATACAATATATGTTTGCAGAACCGAACAGTTCTCTTGTTGCATAGGGAGAATTGGATTCAGAAGGTATAAATAACCCGGGAAGAAAAACAAAAATGCAGATAGTTCACATTCGTTTCCCAGTGTTCTTTCTTTGGGTGTAGCTTTGCAAAATCTCTTGTTCAAATTTTTTTCTCCCTCCCTCCCTCTTACTCTGTCCCTTCGATGGCAATTCAATTTATGTTAAACATGTGCAATTCTTCTATACATATTTCCATAATTATGCTGCACAAGAAAAATCAGATCAAAAAGGGAAAAATATGACAAAGAAAACAAAATGCAAGTAAACAAGACAAAAAAGGGAAAATATTATGTGGTAATCCATACTCAGTCCCCTTTATTTTCTTTCTGAGTACAGATGGCTTTCTCTGATGTGACTAAAATGTTTATTAGACTTATACTGATTTTTGGAATGAAAGCTTAATGAAGAGAACACATTTAAAATAATTAACACTTACACAATCTTAATGTTACTCTTTGGATTTGTAAAATGGACCATAAGAGATTGGGGAAATACCCTAACAAGAATCTGGACAATTTTAACAAAACAACAACAATATAAAAATTAACACTTTCTCACTGAAAAAAAGAAGGAAATGACAGACATTTTTAGGGTTTATGACAAACTGATTAAAAAATCTGCACAAATACTTTTGGAATAAGCACATCATTTCATTATGATAACAACAAAATGGGAGTAACTAGTATATACCATTGGTTCTATAAAATATAACCTAAAATACCTTTTTTTTCCCCTAATGGAGCTTATGAAATATTTAGGAACCAAGAAAATAATGAAAAACCCTGAGAGGCAAAAGTGACATCTGCATGAATTCAAAAATGATCTATCCACAAAGATATTAAACAAATAGCTGAATTCTGTGTGAATAGGAGGTATTATAAAGACAGTTCAGGACCAGGTCATTGTAACCAGGGTCTACTATAGGTTTATTCTTGAAGGACTCAGATTTAGTGATCAATGCAGATTGTACAATAAAATAGTGATGATTGGGCAATCCATCACTGTAGGCTAAAAAAGATTAACATCTGCTAAATACCTAGAAAGTTATGACTTGGTAGCTAGAAGTATATGTTAGAAGCTCACTATTTTTCCATAGACAATTCCAGATACTCCTAATTCTGGACTCAATATATCTTACATAAATCAATCAACAAATTATGCTGAAACTGGAATTTATCACATTCTGATCTATTGTATTTAATTATCTAGATAAAGCAATCATTCACACACACACACACACATACACAATCTTTTAACAGTGTTAATAGTTATTGTCATTCCAAAGTTTTCAAAGGAGAAAGATTTGGTTGAGAAGAGCAAAAAGCAAGAATTATTATTTCTGTTGTCCTTTCTGTTGCTGGAGTTATACCAAGGATGCTTTCAGTATGTAGCATCTTAATACTTTTATTCAATTACAAAAAGAATATATTTGATCCACCAGTGTAATTATTTATAGAATAGAATACAAAGCAATGATAGTAATTCTAGTATTATTTCTATCTGAAATTAAAAATCAATTGGAAAGGGACAGGTAGGTGGTGCAGGGGCAGCTAGATGGTGCAGTGGATAGAGTACCAGTCCTGAGGTCAAGAGGACCTGAGTTAAAATCTGGCCTCAGACACTTAACACTTCCTAGCTGTGTGACCCTGGGCAAGTCACTTAACCCCAATTGTCAAAGCAAAAAAAAAAAAAAATCAATTGGTGCACATTTCTCATTATGTCTAATGTACTAAGTATTTATGATACAAAGAAAAATCAAAAAGTCCTTGTCCTCGAAGAGCTTGCTTTCAAATGGTAACAGATGGGGGGAGAAATGAGAATGAGATAATCACATTGTGCTTCAGGGTTTCTAAAGTACTTTACAAACATCATTTCATTTTAACCTTACTTCAGGAAAATATGGCTCAAGCTAAGTAACTTGTCCAGGTGCATAAAATTAGTAACTGTTTGGGGAATCATTCAAACATAGACCTTCCTATTTTCAAGTCCAGTGCTGTATCCACTAAGACTTTTGAAGTATGTATAGAAATAATCATAATGCAAAGGAGGTAAGGGGTAGATGCAAAGAAGGAGTCCTGACAAAGTCATGTGAGTAGCTGAAAGAGGGAGGGATAATTTTATATGGGTTATGGGGAGGAGAGGTGTGGGAGAGCTGGAAAAGACAAGAACTACTTTAGAAAGAAGATGACCATTAATTAAGTCTTGGAAGAAAGGGGAGACCTTGAAAGAAGGGTGAAGATTGATATAATAGCTGGGTGTTCTTTCTAATCATGGGGATTAGTATGAATTAAGTTATCAAGATCAGAGTGGAGAGGCTCAGAAGGAAGACTAGAAAATAGTCCACTTTAGCTGGAATATAGAGTATATGCAAGGGAAACATAAAATAAAGTTGTAAACTTATGTTTTAGCCAGGCTGTGAAGGAAATGTAATGCCAGACAGAAGAGTTTACATTTTTTTGGTAGGAAATAGAGTCACTTAACCAAAATGTTATAGATAACCAGGTCTGATATAATCAGAATAATGTAATAAAATTGGTAAATAGTGTGAAAAAGGCATGAAAAAACAATAGATTGGAGGCAGAAAGAACATTTAAGTCATTATTTCAATGCCCAAATAAGAAGAGTAATTGAAAAGTAAAAGGTGACGAATACTTCAAGGTTGTGAATCTGGGTATATATGCTATATAATATAGATAGATAAATATACATATATGTGTATATATACAGACAAACATATATGTAATATGTATGTTTATCTATATGCTACAACATTTGTCTCTTAATTATGTGTTATACAAATGTGAAACTTGGCCCAACTCTTATTGTACTTGAGACTTAATACTTCTGTTTTGGTTTATAAAAAATTCATTTTGTAAACTTTATGAAAAATTGTACTTAATAAGAGTAGATTGAAAGTCAAACGCCAATGCTATTTTAATTCTGGGACCATAGAAGGAAAGTTATAAGCTCTTCTGGATGGATTCTTGTCCTGTTCATCTAATTAACAGGATCCATCTTTAACTGAAATGTCATTTCAACTTACAATAATTCAAATTATGGTACTCTTCTTTTTTAATGTTACAATCTCTAATGCGATCTAGAATGTGAAGAGAGAGGGAGAGAGAGGAAGGGAGGGATGAAAGAAAGCAAGGAGAGAAGAGAGACAGGAGAGGAAAGAAAGAGGAGAATATATAGAGAGAAGAAGGAAGTGGGGAGGAGATAAGGGAAGAGAGGAAAGGAGATGAGAAGAGAGGAAAGGAGAGGAGAAGAGAGGAGACATAGAGGAGAGGAGGGGAAAAGAAAGGAGAGGGAAGGGAAGAAGAGAGGGAAAAAAGGGGAGAAGGGAAGGGAGGAGCCAGAGGGGAGAGGAGAAGAGAAGAGAGGGAAGGGGAAGAGAAGAGAGGGAAGGGGAAGAGAGGAAAGGAGAGAGAATTTCATCTTAATTCAAGTGTGAAATCATGAGTCATTTATTCATAACCTCTTAAGACTTTAAATCTTCACAAAAAGTCAAGAATCTCTTTTTCTTTGCTGAGGCAATTGGGGTTAAGTGACTTGCCCAAGGTCACACAGTTAGGAAGTGTTAAGTGTTTGAGATCACATTTAAACTCAAGTCCTCCTGACTTCAGGGCTGGTGCACTATCCACTGTGCCACCTAGCTGCCCCCAAAGGTCAAGAATTTCAAGAGAATTAATTGGAAAAAAATGTCAATGAAGGTAGCCTAGCTATGCCAGAACTAAAACTATGTTATAAATAGCAGTCATCAATACCATTTGGTACTGACTAAGAAAAATAGTAGTTAATCAGTGAAATAGGTTAGGTACACAGGACAAAATATTATAGCAATCTAGTGTTTGACAAATCCAAAGATCCCAGATTTTGGTATAAGAACTCACTATTTGACAAAAACTGTTGGGAAAATTGGAAACTAGTATTACAGAAACTAGGCATTGACCCACACACGAGTGTGGACCACAACATAGATAAGGTGGAAATGGGTCCATGATTTAGACATAAAGAGTGATATTATAAGCAAATTAGAAGAACATAGGATAGTTTAACTCTCAGATCTGTGGAGGAGGAAGAAATTTGTGTCCAAAGAAGAACTAGAACTTATTATTGAACACCAAATAGATAATTTTGATTATATTAAGTTGAAAAGTTTTTGTACCAACAAAAGTATTGCAGACAAGATTAGAAAGGAAGTTATAAATTGGGAAAACATTTTTACATTTAAGATTTCTGATAAAGGCCTCATTTCTAAAATATATAGATAATTGACTCAAATTTATAAGAATTCAAGCCATTCTCCAATTGATAAATGGTAAAGGGTTATGAACAGAAAATTTTCAGATGAAGAAATTGAAACTATTTCTAGTCACATGAAAAGGTGCTTTAAATCACTATTGATTAGAGAAATGCAAATTAAGATAACTCTGTGTTACCACTACATACCTCTCAGATTGGCTAAGATGACGGGGAAAAGATAATGACAAATATTTGAGGGGATGTGAGGAAACTGGGACACTGACACATTGTTGGTGAAGTTGTGAACTGATTCAACCTTTTTGGACAGCAATTTGAAATTATGACCAAAGAGCTATCAAATAGTGTTTCTATTGGGCTTATATCCCAAAGAGATCTTAAAGGAGGAAAAAGGATCCACATGTACAAAAATGTTTGTGGCAGCCCTTTGTGTAGTGTCAAGAAATTGGAAACGGAGTGGATGCCCATCAGTTGGAAAATAGTTGAATAAGTTATGGTATATGAATGTTACGGAATATTATTGTTCTAAAAAAATGATCAGCAGAATGATTTTAGAGAGACTGGGGAGACTTACAACTGATGCTAAGTGAAATGAGTAGAACCAGGAGATCATTGTATATGACAACAACAAGATTACATGATGATCAGTTCTGATGGACGTGAGTGTTTCCATCAACAAGATGATTCATATCAGTACCAATAATCTTGTGATGAAGAGAGCCATTTACACTCAGAGAGGACTATGGAAGCTGAGTGTAGACTACAACATAGAATTTTCACTCTTTTGTTGTTGTTTGCTTGCATTTTGTTTTTTTACTCAGTTTCTTTTTTCCTTCTTGATCCGTTTTTCTTGTGTAGCAAGATAACTGTATAAATATGTATACATATATTGGATTTAACATATTTTTTTTTAACATATCTAACATGTATTAGATTACCTGCCATCTAGGGAAGGGGATGGGAGGGAAGGAGGGGAAAATTTGGAACAAAAAGTTTTGCAAGAGTCAATGTTGAAAAATTACCCATGCATATGTTTTGTAAATAAAAAGCTTTAATAAAAAAAAGTAAAAAAAAATAAAAGACTTAAGATCTTCTTAAAGAAATGTGAAGTTAGAGGTCAGATAAGAAGGAAAAGAAGCTTATTCTTGTTAAAACAAAACAAATCATTACTAGTACATACTGCCTTCAAACTCACAGCCAAAGACATGCTTTTTAAGTAAGAAAATTTTTGGGAGAGAAGACCTCCTTTAATAAATAGTAATTAGACAATACACAATGTTTTGCTTCCCAATTGATTAAATGTGAAAATAGAAAATGAATTATTTGATAGCCACAGAAACTAATTACTGGAAAGTATACATTATTCTTATAAGAACAAGCAAAAGATATTATTAAGTATAACTTTTTTTTTAAATGAAAGAGTTAGCACCATACATTTTTTATGGACATTTCAGAGTAGTCTGTATTGAACTTGTTTCTTCAAATACTGCTTAACTTTGTAAACTTATTAATATCGTATTTGGATTCTGAACATAGAGTTAGTTTATTGTTCTAAAAAAACAGGAGTAGAATGTGTGTCATGCTGTATGCATAGATATGTTGATACAGTTAGATGGCTGTATAGATAAAATACTGCACCTGTAGTCAGGAAGACCTGGATTCAAATCTGGCTTCAGACAATTATTAGCTATATGATTCTGCGCAAATCATTTAACCTCTATTTGCTTTAACCCATTAGGGAAGGAAATGCCATACCACTCCAATATCTTTGCCAAGAAAACTCCATGGAAAATAAGGTCTACAGAGTCACAAAGAGTTAGACATAATTGAACATTACACAAATAGGATTCTCTTTTTTCCCCACCCTCCTTTTCTAGATTGTTGATTGTAGTTCTGATATACACATACACAAATATATGGATATATATGTATGTATGTAAACATGTATTTATATACTGTGCATACAGACAGATAGATAAATATATCCATAAATAAACTATAAATAAGATCTGATGAGGTCAAGTTAGCAATATCTAGTTCAAAATAAACTTGTGACATATTCACAATGAACATTCTCTTTAGGAGAAGAGTTTTCAGACAAAATAAGAGAGAAAATAGGCATCAAGAGTGACAAATATTAAATAGAGTTGGGGGAACATATAGTTAGCAAGGAAAAGGTAAATTTCCAAGAAGAATTCATAATTAACCAGGAGAAGGGAAATATTCCACTGAAGTAAGCCATTTCTGGCAGGTTTGATTCATAGAGAAGTTTGACACTCTATCAAGGAAAAGGCACTATGAGGAAGAAAGGAGAGTACCTCATAGTGGGTTTAGTCCTGAAGAGAACTTAACAAAGAACTTCATCATAACACAGATCTTTTATAGAGGAAATATAACCTTGGGAGTTCTTCAGGAAAAGCAGAGAAATGAGATGGGAACTCAGAGGAATGGTCAAAGAGAGCCTAGTGCCAGTGTGTTCAATGATGGGAGAAATCAAGGAGTGAGATTGAATGCACCTGGCAGACCCAGCCCTGACTAAAGATATGCTAATCAATATCTCAAGATGATTTAAAGATGCATAAAGGTTTGAAGGATAGAGGAAAGAGTTCCATCCTCACAATCACTCTATACCAACAGGATTGTCTAGGAATTAGTTTTATTTGATAATTTCTATATAGGCTTCTTCCAGACTGGGGAAGGTTCACATATCTTAAACTATATATATATATAAATTTAGATATAGATAGATATAGATATAGATAGATAGATAAAGATAAATAGACTATCCATAAATAAAATAGTTAATACTTAAATATATTCCAGTGCATAAAAAAGCCCACCATAAAATATGATTTATGTTAATAATCAAAATTATATTAATAAAAGATAACATATTAAATTGTGAATCATTTTTATCATTCTAAAAAGCAATTTGGAATTATGCTTAAAAAAAAAAGCAACCAAAATAGCCATACCCTGCAACTCAGAGATCTCAGGGAACTCTCTCAGTTCCCAAGACTGTGAAAGACAAAATGATCCCACATAAAATGAAATATTCAAAGTAATAATTTATAATTTTAAAATTAGGTTATATATATACATTCATTTTTACATATTTTCATATTAGCTATGTTGTATACAAAAAGGTATGTATATAAAAATCAGAACATAAGAGAAGAATCACAAGAGACAAAAAATAAGAAAGAAAAAAAAAAGGTGAAAATGCTATGCTTCAATCTGCATAGTCTTCATAGTTATCTCTTTGGATGTGGATGTAATTTTCTATCCAAAGTTAATTAGAATTACCGTGGATCACTGAGAAGAGCTAAGTCTATCATAATTGATCACCACACAATCTTCTTGTTGCTGTTTACAATGTTTTACTAGTTCTGCTTGATTCTCTCAGCATTATTTCATGTAAGTCTTTCTAGGCCTTTCTGAAATCAGCCTGTTCATTATTTGTTTTAGAACAATAATATCCCATTACTTTCATATAGCATAACTTATTCAGCTATTCTCCAACTGATGAACATTATTTATTTTCAAAATTTTTGCCACCATAAAATGAGCAGCTACAAATATTTTTGCACATGTCAGCCCATTCCTTTCTTTTTTCATCTTTTTGGGATATAAATCCAGTAGTGACAGTATTGTATCAAAGGATATACACAGTTTTATAGTTCTTGGGACAGAGTTCCCAATTCTTCTCCAGAAGAGTTGGATTCAATTCACAACTTCACTAACAATGCATTAGTGTCCTAGTTTTCCCACATGCCCTCCAACATTTAGCATTATCTTTTCTTGTCATTTTAGTCAATCTGATAGGTGTGAGGTGGTGCATTGGAGCTGTTTTAGAACATTTTTTTTCATATGACTATAGATGGACAAAGAAATACATATATATATATATGTGCATATATATATATATGTAATATGTAATAGTAAAGAAATGGAAATAAAGAGAATGCCATAAATTGGAGAATAGTTATACAAATTGTGGTATAAGAAAGTAATGGAATTTTATGATATTGTAAGAAATTATAACTGCAAGAATATTCAGAGAATATATAGGAATTATAATAACTCATGCAGGATTAAGTAAGCATAACCTAGAAAACAACGTATATAATGATTAGTGATATGAAGGAAAATAACTCCAAAATACGGTATAACTATAATGAACAAAAGAATTGTTCCTAGAAAAGGATTGGAAAAACTATACCTTCAATTCTTGGCAGAGGTGAGAGATTATGAATGTGGAATATTGTGTATACTATCAGATACAAATGATATATTGGTTGAACAGATTGCTTTTTTCTTTTTCTTTAAAAAATTCTTCATTTCAAGAAAATAATAGGTAGTAGATAAGGAGATGATACAGATGAAAGTGAAGGTGATATAAAATTAATGATTATTACTAAAAATTAAGCTTGAAATTTCACATTGATTATATTTTATTTATTTTACATAACTTTTAAGAACATCTGCACATCACAACCTGACTCCAAACTACCTTTGCAACACATTATTCCTATACTGTGAGAAACTGCTAAATTAGCTTTCTCACTATACTCACAAATAACACTTTATGCCCCCATTTCTGTGCCCATGCCTGGAGTACTCTCCCTGACTAATAGAGTTCCTCTCTTTCTTTAAGATATACTTTCAGCATGGTCTTTTTATTGCACATAACAAGTGTCTGCCATTTATTCTATCACTCATTATATGATTTAACTGTATATTAACTGGACATATTTTTAAGTATTTATCTCCCTTATTAGATTATAAATTTAGTGTAATTATTTCATTGTTTGCATTTATAACCATAGAGCCTAGCACAGTGCCTGGCATGTTCATTGGCTGTTTGATCTATTTTAATCCATATCTGAAAGAAATCTATTTAAACCCCTATCTCCTTGGTTAATATTTCTCTTTTTTATCTTTCTTAATTTTTGCTAGAGGTCACAATCTCTCAATTCTCTGGATTTTTTGGCTCTTATTGTGGATTATAAATTGCATTGCTGATGGTCCAGAAGAGTTAGAAATCCTCTCCTTCTTTGGTAGAGACCCAAGGAAAAAAGTTAAAGAAATATCATCTCTGAGATGTGGGTTAATTGTTCTATTTTAGATCACAAAAAGCCAAGTTCATATTCTATAAAGCTCTTCTGCTTGGATTCTGTCTCTGTATTTGGCAAGTTAGCTTTTTAAAGTCCACCTGGGAATAATTAATTGTCAGTTAGCCAATGACAAGTTACTCTTTTAATTCCATTAAGTTTTCAGAGATCATTAAATATATAACCCTTTCTTTACATTAAAAGATAAAGCAAAAAACAAAAACAAGCACCTTACTACCTTGCTTCTTTTCTATTTGCTATTTACTTTCAATAATTACATCAATCAGAAAGAATAAGAGGAGCCAAGGATTTGGGAACCAATTATTTAGGAATGACTGTCCAGCTCTCCCCTGTGACTATATTTATAAACTAAACATAAATTAATATCTAGATTAGGGTTCAATAAGAATTGGGAGAATTGGAAAGACATTTTATAGGTTATTGCACTTGAGTCTAAAACAGAGCTAGGGATTTTAATAGGTGAGGAGAAGAATGAAGAACATTTTAGGGATGAGGAACTACTTTTACAAAAGTAAAGAGAATATGGGAAAACCAGGTAACCCAGCTTGGTTGTAATGTAGAATGAATGATTAGGGGGAAATATCAAACCAGTCTAGAAATATAGGCTGGAACCAGATTATTAAAGGCTTTAAATGCCAAATAGAAGAGTTTAGATTTCATTTTAGAAACATTAGGAAATCATTGAAGTTTTTTTGTCAG
This sequence comes from Antechinus flavipes, assembly GCF_016432865.1. Classification (NCBI taxonomy): domain Eukaryota; kingdom Metazoa; phylum Chordata; class Mammalia; order Dasyuromorphia; family Dasyuridae; genus Antechinus; species Antechinus flavipes. Next base: position 295,945,424 of record NC_067400.1, on the reverse strand, counting down.
GGAGTAACATGCACAGGTCTAAGTTATAGGAATATCAACTTGATAAATGTGTGAAAGATGAAAAAAAAAGAAAAGGCTGAGGTAGAAATAGCAGAAGGCTACTGTACTTGTCTCAGTGTAAAGAGGGGTCATAGTTGGATCATTGAAAAGGAAATAAAGTTTTGTGTAAAGTAGAAATGACAACACTTGGAAACTCATTGGACATAATGGATGAAGGAAGGTGAGAGGTAAATGATAACTTTGGGATCACAAATTTATATCACTGGAATGAAGGTGGGACCCTCAATAGAAACAGGGAAGTTAGAAGGAATAAGTTTAGATAAGGAAGATAATGATTTGTACTGAATACACAGAATTTCAGGTATTTCTAAGTGGAAATATCAAGCATGCAGTTTTGACATTGACATTATTATTTTTCAGGTCTGCTCACTTAACAAGTATTGAATCCCCTTGACTGTACTGTCTGGCTCATACATACTTGTGCATTATCAACAAATAAAGCACAAAAGACCTTATTTGAGACATGATTAATCTATGAAGTAGGCAATACGATGCATGTATCATTCTTGTTTTACAGATGAGAAAATTGAGGATTAGAAAAGTTAAGTCATTTGCCCAGGATCACACAGCTGGTTAGTGAATTACTAACCTATTCTTCCAGGGTCCTCAGTTTAATACTCTTTTTGTTATAATACATTCCCATTATTTGTACCTGCACTAAACAGGTCATAAGACTATAGACTGATTTTTAAGGGATGTAGCCCAACAATACCATCTTATAGATGAACTGCCTAAAGGCTAGAGAAGTTACATAGTGCCAGTATCCAAGACCATCTCTTTATTTTAGACAACCTGTTTTCCAGAGGTAAGGCCTAGCAAGTAAGCTATTTCCTGAACTTGGCATAACAACGCTCCTTTGAGCTCTGGATAAACTTTGCTGCAACTAAATCACAGAGCTGATGGTCCCTGAGCTTGGGAACATACCAGCATCTCTAAACATAAAACCCTTTTTTGAATAGACTTTTTATCATTAGGCAATCTTGTCTCCCTGTTGTTGTTGTGTCTCACCATTTTTTCTATACTACACTATTCGATCCTTTATCTAGCTACAATATTATAAATCAAAATTTCGTCTCACTGCCTCAGGTCTCCTATTAAAGAAGGCCCCAACACAAGTGTCTAATTTCTCTCCCCCAACAGAAAGATAAAAAAATCCAAAACATTTCACTTTTAACCTGTGTGAGCACTTTGGTATTTTTTGAGCCAGCAGTGGTTGCAAAATCATTGGTCATTTATTAGCAGAGTTGACAGTAGCTTACCCAAGGTCACACAATAACAGAACTGGAAATTAATATGGGGTCCGCTTATTCCAAATCTAGTGTTCTTCTTATAGTTTCACAGTTCTCAGGTAGCAAGGTAAAGATGAAACAGTTATCCCTTTGACATCATGGCTTTTTCCCATTATGATTCTGATATACTGTGAGTTGGCATAAAAAATTAAATGGCAATTTTTGGAGAATTTTTTAGTTCTCTCTCTCTCTCTCTCTCTCTTTCTCTCTCTCTTTCTCTCTCTTACACACAGACACACACACACACACACACACACACACACACACACACCCCTTTTTCAATAGGGGAAGTGAAGGAAAAACTAAACTTGTAATACAGGGAGGGCAAAGCTTTCAGTTTGTAGGCTTTTCCATTAGATTAGTTTTTTCAGAAGCCTAGAAATGATCTTTGGGGAGATAGCTGAAGCTTTGAGACTTAGGAGTATATAAACTTTTGGGCCAAACATCACTAAAGTTTATCTGGTTCCATGGGTAAGATAGTATTTATTTTAGCTCTCTCTTTATATGCATGTTTACTATAGGAACGGTGACCCTCCTAGTATAGGCTCATCACTTCTAAACTCACTAACATGCTGTTAACTCAAACCTTTATTGACATGACTCCTGCAGTCTTCTATCCTTTCTGACAGAGAGATGGAAGGGAGAATAATAAACTCCTCTTAAAGTTTCCTTTCTGGAAGGTAGAATCTGGTCTCTCAGCTCACTCCACTTTGCATCTGTTGTCCTTTCTAGTTTCAACTTCATGGCAATTTTAGTGGCATGGTACTGAATAAGTAAATTAATTTAGGTAGAATTATCATTTCTATTATGTTGATTCACAAGCAATTAATATTTTGTCAGTTGTTTTTACCATTAAAATATTAAAGACAAGCAAGATTATTGTGCCATGTGATAGGATCATTTCATTTCAAAGTTGAGAAGTAGCCTAATGTATCATATTGAACTCTAGAATTGGAGTCAGGAAGACCTTCATCCTAGTATTACCTCAGATACATACTGCCTGTATGACTGGGCAAATCACTTGCCCTCCCTCTAACTGAATTTTTTCATATGTAAAATGAAGAGATTGAACCATATGCTCTCTAAGATCCCTTCCAGTTTTAAATCTTCTATTCATGTCTCCCTTTTTTTCTATCAAGCAATGGAAACAGCACAGATATCCAAGCAAGATATAACACTCTCTATTTCATTTTCATAGCCTTCTACAAATTGGCTGCTTTCTACCTTCTGAGATTTCTATTTTACTCACCTCCACATAATTTATAATTGACCAACACTGGCCATCTAAATGATGTTGACACATGTAAGTCCGTCCCCCGACTTCATGCTTTTTCATTGGCTTTCCATGTGTCTAGAATGATCTCCCTCTTAGTTTATTTATTTCTTTTTCTTTTTTTTTAAATTTCAAGAGAGCTCAAATCTTTCCATTTGTAAAAAGCCTGTCTTCTCACTGGTATTGTCTTCCCTCCAAATTACCTTGTATCTATTTTTAATGTATATAATTGTTTCTCCTCTCTTACAACATGAGTTCTTTGAGTTCAGGGACCATATTTTTTCTGTATTCCCAGTGTCTTTTTGCTAAATTCTAGGGATACAGATAATATGTCCCTAATATTTTTTTTTTTACTTACTAACATGCTCAGATCTACCCAGTACCTCCTCAAAAAACAAACCCACAATAACTTTAATTGACTCTTCTAATCCTTCCAGTCACTATTTTATCTTTGTGCTTACTTTTATTTCTAAAATTAAAATGCTTTCTAGAACAGATGCTTTTACTTATGCTTATTTTTTTCCTGGACGCCACATAGAAAGCTGTCTACAAAATTCCATAACTCTCCTATAAGCTACTCTTTCTAAGATCATGATTGATTTAGTCACCAAATTCCATGATCTTTTTACAGCCCTCTTCTTTCTTTAATTTTTCTACAGCTTTTGCTTCACACTGAGTAGCTTTTCTTTCCCATAGCTGGCTTTCCTTATTCAAAATCTTGGAGATTTCTTTTTTCTCTCACCTTTGATATACAATTATCACAATTCCCATCAATTCTTTCTCTATGGAATCTATTAAATTTGTCCCTTCTCTATTCTCATTGCTAGCAGTTTAGTATAGGTCCATTTTAACAGTTCCTAAGGAGCTTTCCTTCACTTGTTCCTTTCAATCTATCATTTCTATCATCAGAAAACTCATCTTTCTTATGTATAGATTGAGCTCTCATAAATCTGCTAAAAACCCTTCAGTTGCTGTCCATTGTCTCTTGAGTAAAGCTTAAATTCTTTGCCTGGAATTCAAGTCATTCTACAATCTTGCATCATTTGACTTTCCTAGACTCATGTCTCATATGATGACTCTACAGGCAAAATGCTTTAATCAATAGATCTCTGGTCCTAGTATATGCAGGGTCCTTATTTACCATGCCTTTGCTCAGATTATTCAAAACCCTACAATGATCTCTCTTTCTATCTTTATCTGTTAAATTGTTACATATTCTTTAAAGTCCAATTTAAATATTATATTATCCAAGAAGCCTTACTTACTTCACTTTGTTGATAAAAGTTATCCCTTTCAGCAAGTGAATCAAAAAGCATCTTACTTGGTTTTAGGCACTAAGGATAAAATAATTTTGAAAATGTTTCTTCACTTTCAATAAACTGAACTTCTATTAGAAGAAATAGCATGTATACATATAAGGGGGTATAAAACATATAGGGTATAAAATAATTTGTACAGAATTCTAGCAGCAGGGAAACAGGAAACCCATCCTAAAGCAAAAGGCTCATATATTAAATTTTGAAGAATCTTAAGATTCTATTAGCTGAAGGTGAAGAGAGCATGTATTCCAGGTGCAGTGAGCCCAAACAAAGGTGAAGAGACAGGAAATGGAAGTTGTGTTTGCATATAGTAAGTAAGGTTGTTTAGCTCCCACATAAGAATTTATGAAGGACAGTAATATATAAATAAGATTTTGGACAAGTGTGGTCAGTTCTGTACTTCAGCAATAATACTTTGGCAACTGTCTGAAAAATATGGGTTTGTAAAGAAGAGAAACTTCAGGCAGGGTCATTAGCAGGTCAGTAAAATAAATCAAATGTGAAGAGATGAAAGTGTGAACTAGAATAGTAATCTATGAGACCTAGGATACAATATCCATGAGGATATATTTGACAAAAACAAACTTAAAATAGGATATAATAACAACATATAACTACTATTACAATGTTCTACAAAGTTAATCACTGAACCTCATCAAAATATGCAACAGTTTGTAGGGTTACTGATTAAGTATTTTATCTTTTATCTTAGATTTTCACTATTCAAAGTGTTCCATGTTATATCTTCTCTAAAAAGGCATTTTTGGTCCTCTTTTCTTTGTCCATCCTCTAATTAATTATCTCCATTCTTTGGATTAAGGACCTTTAGGCTTTTTAACTATGCATGTTAACATTGTATCTTGTTATGATTTCCCTGATTACCCTCTCCATTCCTATTTTTGAACAGTATAGTGAGTTGTATGCATAGCCAGTATAAAGGAATAAATCAGGAAACAAGATATCCAAGGGGAACCTAGAAAGAATGTACAAACTATCCAAAAGAACAAAGTAGTATATTTTATAAATTTGATTCATATAACCAAAATTTACATTTTGATATAATAGCTGCTAAATATGGGGAAGTCATCTAGGATCCTTGTCAATGTTCTGGTCCTACTGTATGTAAATTCCAGCAAAATCTAGATCTTCACAATTCTACATCAGGAGAATATTAAAAAACAAAAACAAAAACCCCCACAATTTTGAGACAACTTTGAGATGTAACTTTGAAGTTTATTAATAATTTTGAGATGACTTGGATATGTTATAACCAGAATACAAGGTGGCACAGATAAGAGTTATTCCTTCCCCCCCCAAAAAAAAACCTTATAAAAATGAGACCTCATATTTCTGTCCCCTGAGTATTCTTCCATTTCTATTGGGGACCCCCCACTTAGTGTTTCTAACTCTAACGTGGTTACATGATGGATATTCTCTGCTGTACCCTCCTCCCCATCTTCTTCCCCATGCTGCCTTTTATCACCATCCATCCCCTGTTCCTACATTGTCATATGTCTCTGTACCACTTTTCACTCCTTGTGTCTCTCTTCCTGTGTTTTTTGCCTTCATAACCTTTGTGTTTAAAATGTGATTGCTACATTTCCCCCCTGTCCAGGTGTGTTTTTTCTGGTGAGAATCCAAGGAACTAGGTGTGCCTGGCCCATTTCATGATTTCATAAATTATCAATTAATTTGGTATTTACATGATGATTCAAGGTTTTCAAAGTACTTTATAAATAATATCACATTTTATCCTCATAATAACCCTAGGAGTTAGCTACTATTACTATCCACATTTTACAAATGAAGAAACTGAGTCATCCTTCTGTCATATAGCTGTATTCACTATATTTGATGAAAGAAGATCTGAACATTAATTCTGATTCAGAAATTTGATAGCTGTTTGACATACTAGTCACTTGATATCTCTGAACATTATTTTTTTAGTGTACCATCCTCAATCACCAATCACATAAGGGCGCCTTGCAGATTATTTCTAATTTAAGATCCCTTGTGGATGAGTATACGTGAAAAATTATAGTTTCCATGGCCCCAACAATATATTTCTTTTCCCAGTCAATCAGAAGACATATTAGTTCAAAGTAAAATACTTAATTAGAGATCCTGAGGGAAGTAAAGGGCCAAAGGGAAAGCTTTCCCAGAAATAGTACTCAAAGACCATGATTCATTGCATGGCTATACTTCCTACTTAGATGAAGTAGAAATGAAAATACTTGTGCTTCCTAATAATTAGGTTGCTATGAGAAAAATGTTTTGTATTTTAAAAGTTCAATATAAACATGAGTTGCTATTTTCATTATCAAGCTCTTAGTTTATATTTCATAGTACTTTTGGGTTCTTTCAAGTAGTTCAAGAGGTTCTACTTTTTTTTTTTTAAGTAATGTCAGAAAAACACATAGAGCAAACTCATTTAGTGTTTTTTGGTCATCTTTAATGTGTATAAAGCTGATATAAAAAGCTAACAGAGATTTTAGAAATTGTTTATACAACTCAAAAAAATGGCTCTGTTCCTGCCTCTGGTGTCTTTCACCTTTGTGTCAATAGTTTACTCACTCTGTAAATACCTGTTGCTCCAATGAGCAAATTCCTATCTTGGCTCATGATCTAAGGAAGTTCCCTAGCCATTCATATTTATTTCTCTTCAGGTTCTTTTCTCCTCAGACTTTTCTACCTTATTGCCCACTTTTCCTCTTCCATTCCCTTGTCATTTCTCTTTTTTGCTTGTTATTTGTATTCAATATTTGGCACAATGCCTAGATCATAGTAGCCATTTAATCTCCCTCCCTCCTTCTGTTTAGGTGTGTGTGTGTGTGTGTGTGTGTGTGAGAGAGAGAGAGAGAGAGAGAGAGAGAGAGAGAGAGAGAGAGAGAGAGAGAGAGAGAGAGAGAGAGAGAAGAGAAGAGAAGAGAAGAGAAGAGAAGAGAAGAGAAGAGAAGAGAAGGAAGGAAAGAAGGAAGGAGAGAAGGGGGAGGGGAGAAGTAATGGAGGGAAAAAGGAGAGACAGATTCCTTACCAAAGAATAATTAACTGAAAGACTCAACAATGCAGAAATGCTTTCCTATAATTCTTAGAAATTAAAATTGATGCAGTGCTTTTTCTGGTACTTAAAAAAATGTATCTTCTGCATCTCAGAAAGCTATTTACTCTGCTATCTATGAATGTCTTCTCTATGCATTTGTCATGTTGTTCTTTTCTTTATCCATATTCTCTGCTGATGACATACTAACTATTAATCTAAGAATCCTTCTCCAGGATGATTTAAAATTAAATACAAAGTAAGAAAACAACAAAAAAAAAAAAGAAAAGAAAAAAAAGAAAGATAGGAAAAACAAAACTAGACAAAATATTGTCATATGTCTAGTAGAACATCAAGAAGGTACATTTCCATTTAAGAAATCATAGATAAATAGAAGAAATAATATTCATGGCTGCCCATCTTTTCTTTGCTTTTTTAAAGGTTATTCTTTTGTTCTCTGCTCTGTACTTTTTATTTTATTCTTCTTTCCCTCCTTTTATTTTTCCCCCATCTCCCCAAAGCAGGCTACAGTTAAACACAGATATGATTAAACACAGTTATTCACACCCACACATATACCCACATACAAACTTATCTATATACACACCTACATATGCCTATATATAAACACATACACACACACACACACATAGACACACCTACATATGCTTACATATAAACACATTTATATATATACATATTAATTTATACATATGTAGATATGCATCTAAAACAATATTTATATGGTTTGAAACATTGTGTAGATTTTTCTCTTAATTGAATCTTAGTTTGACTTTGAGATCAACGATTATTAGCTCTACTTTTTTTCCTAATGAATTCTATTTTTTATCTTGTTATAGAGTTTAGGTAAATAAGAAAATTAAATGAAAAAAAACTAAGACAATAAAATAGAAAAAGAGAGACAGAAAAGGAAAATTAAAAACAACAACAACAACATTATAATGTGCCCAGCAGAACATCAGGGAGGATTCAAAACATGTAAAATAAATTGCCATTTCAAGAAAGCATATATAATAATAGAAGATATTATATTTATGTTGTACATCTTTTCATTGCTTCCTTTTAGATTATTCTTTTGTTCGCTGCTGTGCATTTTATGCTTTATTTTTTTTCTCTTTTCACCCTCCCACCTCTGCAAGATGCAGTTAAGCATAGAAATAGCTATCTATCTATCCATCTATCTATCTATTCACACACACCCCTACACATACATAGATCTATATGTACCCATACATCTACATGCATACATATCCACATATACATACACATTTATGTATATATATATAAATATGCATATAAAATGATATTAATAATTATATATAATGGAGATTTCTCTCTTGATTAAATCTTTAAGTTTTACTTTGTCTGAGATTAATGATTACTAGCCATATTTTTTTCCTAATACATTCTACTCCTAATCCTTGTTGTGTTTATATATATATATATATCTTTTATATGTTTACATATATATATATATACACACATCTTATTTTTAGTCCTGTTAACTCTTCCACATTAATTTTACTCCTTAACTTGCCTTACGATTACTTAATTCCCCCCTCTATGGATCCCTTTCTTATTCCCCCTCCCATTCTTTTCCTCCTTCTTTATTCTCATTAATCTCCACACCCTTTTATAACCTACCTCATCCTATCCTTCCCCCCTATTTTTTTTATAGATTGTAGAGGATGCTATACTCTTCATGGCATATATATCCCTTTTTAACCCATTCCAGGTATGAGTAGGTTTTAAGAATTACTAGCCCTCCTCTATCTAGTTAATACCTCTGGTCAGTTCTTCCTCTGTATCTAATTCATATCATAAAATTATTGTTTCTTCTTTTCAGTTTTAGTTTTTTTTTTTTTAATTTTTTTTTAATTTTTTATTTTTTTATTTTTTTATTTTTTTTTAATTTTTTATTTAATAATTACATTATATTGACACTCGTTTCTGTTCCGATTTTTTTTCCCCTCCCTCCCTCCACCCCCTCCCCTAGATGGCAAGCAGTCCTTTATATGTTGGATATGTTGCAGTATATCCTAGATACAATATATGTTTGCAGAACCGAACAGTTCTCTTGTTGCGTAGGGAGAATTGGATTCAGAAGGTATAAATAATCCGGGAAGAAAAACAAAAATGCAGATAGTTTACATTCATTTCCCAGTGTTCTTTCTTTGGGTGTAGCTGCTTTTGTCCGTCATTTAGCAAGTGAAACTCAGGTCTCTTTGTCAAAGAAATCCACTTCCATCAAAATATGTCCTCATACAATATCGTTGTCGAAGTGTATAATGATCTCCTGGTTCTGCTCATTTCACTTAGCATCAGTTCATGTAAGTCTCGCCAGTCCTCTCTGTATTCATCCTGCTGGTCATTTCTTACAGAACAATAATATTCCATAACATTCATATACCACAATTTACCCAGCCATTCTCCAATTGATGGGCATCCATTCATTTTCCAGTTTCTAGCCACTACAAACAGGGCTGCTACAAACATTTTGGCACATACAGGTCCCTTTCCCTTCTTTAGTATTTCTTTGGGATATAAGCCCAATAGAAACACTGCTGGATCAAAGGGTATGCACAATTTGATAATTTTTTGGGCATAATTCCAGATTGCTCTCCAGAATGGTTGGATTCGTTCACAACTCCACCAACAATGCATTAGTGTCCCAGTTTTCCCGCATCCCCTCCAACATTCATCATTATTTTTTCCTGTCATCTTAGCCAATCTGACAGGTGTGTAGTGGTATCTCAGAGTTGTCTTAATTTGCATTTCTCTGATCAATAATGATTTGGAACACTCTTTCATATGAGTGGTAATCGTTTCAATCTCATCCTCTGAAAATTGTCTGTTCATATCCTTTGACCATTTATCAATTGGAGAATGGCTTGATTTCTTATAAATTTGAGTCAGTTCTTTATATATTTTGGAAATGAGGCCTTTATCAGAACCTTTAACTGTGAGAATGTTTTCCCAGTTTGTTGCTTCCCTTCTAATCTTGTTTGCATTAGTTTTATTTGTACAAAGGTTTTTTAATTTGATGTAATCGAAATTTTCTATTCTGTGATCAGTAATGGTCTCTAGTTCATCTTTGGTCACAAATTTCTTTCTCCTCCACAAGTCTGAGAGATAAACTATTCTATGTTCCTCTAATTTATTTATAATCTTGTTCTTTATGCCTAGGTCATAGACCCATTTTGATCTTATCTTGGTATATGGTGTTAAGTGTGGGTCCATGCCTAATTTCTGCCATACTAATTTCCAATTATCCCAGCAGTTTTTATCAAATAATGAATTCTTTTCCCAGAAGTTAGGGGCTTTGGGTTTGTCAAACACTAGATTGCTATAATTGACTATTCTGTCTTGTGAGCCTAGCCTTTTCCACTGATCCACTAATCTATTTCTTAGCCAATACCAAATGGTTTTGGTGACTGCTGCTTTATAATATAATTTTAGATCAGGTACAGCTAGGCCACCTTCATTTGATTTTTTTTTCATTAATTCCCTTGAGATTCTCGACTTTTTATTGTTCCATATGAATTTTGTTGTTATTTTTTCTAGATCAATAAAATATTTTCTTGGAAGTCTGATTGGTATAGCACTAAATAAATAGATTAGTTTAGGGAGTATTGTCATCTTTATTATGTTCGCTCGGCCGATCCAAGAGCACTTAATATTTTTCCAATTATTTAAGTCTGACTTTATTTGTGTGGAGACTTTTTTATAATTTTGCTCATATAATTCCTGACTTTCCTTTGGTAGATAGATTCCCAAATATTTTATGGTATCAACAGTTATTCTGAATGGAATTTCTCTTTGTATCTCTTGCTGTTGGGTTTTGTTGGTGATGTATAAAAATGCTGAGGATTTATGGGGATTTATTTTGTAGCCAGCTACTTTGCTAAAATTATGAATTATTTCCAATAGCTTTTTGGTAGAATCTCTGGGGTTCTCTAGGTATACCATCATATCATCTGCAAAGAGTGATAGTTTGGTTTCCTCATTGCCTACTCTAATTCCTTTTATATCTTTCTCGACTCTTATTGCCGAGGCTAGTGTTTCTAATACGATATTAAATAATAATGGTGATAGTGGGCAACCTTGCTTCACTCCAGATCTTACTGGGAAAGGTTCCAGTTTTTCCCCATTGCATATGATGCTTACTGATGGTTTTAAATATATGCTCCTGACTATTTTAAGGAAAAGTCCATTTATTCCTATGCTCTCAAGTGTTTTTATTAGGAATGGATGTTGGATTTTATCAAATGCTTTTTCTGCATCTATTGAGATGATCATGTGGTTTTTGTTTGGTTGGTTATTGATATAGTCAATTATGCTAATAGTTTTCCTAATATTGAACCAGCCCTGCATTCCTGGTATAAATCCTACTTGGTCATAGTGTATTATCCTGGTGACAATTTTCTGTAATCTTTTTGCTAATATTTTATTTAAGATTTTAGCATCAATATTCATTAGGGAGATTGGTCTATAATTTTCTTTCTCTGTTTTCAGCCTACCTGGTTTAGGTATCAGTACCATATCTGTGTCATAAAAGGAGTTTGGTAGGACTCCTTCAATCCCTATTTTTTCAAATAGTTTATATAACATTGGAGTTAATTGTTCTTTAAATGTTTGGTAGAATTCACCTGTAAATCCATCTGGTCCTGGGGATTTTTTCTTAGGGAGTTGATTGATAGTTTGTTCTATTTCTTTTTCTGAGATGGGACTGTTTAGGATATTTACTTCTTCCTCTGTTAGTTTGGGCAAGCTGTATTTTTGGAGGTATTTTTCTATTTCATTTAAGTTGTCGAATTTATTGGCATAAAGTTGGGCAAAGTAACTCCTAATTATTGCTCTAATTTCCTCTTCGTTAGTGGTGAGTTCTCCCTTTTCATTTTTAAGACTAACAATTTGATTTTCCTCTTTCCTTTTTTAAATCAGATTTACTAAGGGTTTGTCTATTTTGTTGGTTTTTTCATAGAACCAACTCTTAGTTTTATTAATCAATTCAATAGTTTTTTTACTTTCAATTTTATTGATCTCACCTTTTACTTTTAGAATTTCAAGTTTAGTGTTTGACTGGGGGTTTTTAATTTGTTCCTTTTCTAGCATTTTTAATTGCAAACCCAATTCATTGACCTTCTCTTTCTCTATTTTATACAAATAGGCCTCTAGAGATATGAAATTTCCCCTTATTACCGCTTTGGCTGCATCCCATACATTTTGGTATGATGTCTCATTATTATCGTTTTCTTGGGTGAAGTTATTAATTATGTCTATGATTTGCTGTTTCACCCAATCATTCTTTAGTATGAGATTATTTAGTTTCCAATTATTTTTTGGTCTACTTCCCCCTGCTTTTTTGTTGAATGTAATTTTCATTGCATCGTGGTCTGAAAAGGATGCATTTACTATTTCTGCCTTACTACATTTGAGTTTGAGGTTTTTATGTCCTAATATATGGTCAATTTTTGTATAGGTTCCATGAACTGCTGAAAAGAAAGTGTATTCCTTTCTGTCTCCATTACATTTTCTCCAGAGATCTATCATATCTAACTTTTCTAGTATTCTATTTACCTCTTTGACTTCTTTCTTATTTATTTTTTGGTTTGATTTATCTAATTCTGAGAGTGCAAGGTTAAGATCTCCCACTATTATAGTTTTACTGTCTATTTCTTCTTGCAGCTCTCTTAGTTTCTCTTTTAAGAATTTAGATGCTACCCCACTTGGTGCATATATGTTTAATATAGATAGTGCTTCATTATCCATGCTACCCTTTAACAAGATATAGTGTCCTTCCTTATCTCTTTTAATTAGGTCAATTTTTGCTTTAGCTTGATCTGAGATCAGGATGGCTACCCCTGCTTTTTTGACTTCACCTGAAGCATAGTAGATTTTGCTCCAACCTTTTACCTTTAACCTGCATGTATCTCCCCGCTTCAGGTGTGTTTCCTGTAAACAACATATTGTAGGATTCTGGCTTTTAATCCATTCTGCTAACCGCTTCCTCTTTATGGGGGAGTTTACCCCGTTCACGTTTATGGTTAGAATGACCAATTCTGTATTACTTGCCATCTTGTTAACCCTGGTTTATGCTTTCCTCCCTTCTTTCCCCTTTCCCCCCTTCCAAGTATTAAGCTTGTGAGCACCCCTTGCTTCTCACAGCCCTCCCTTTTTAGTATCCCTCCCCCCGCCTTAGAGTTCCTCCCCCTATCTTACCCCTTTCCCTCCCAGTTCCCGTATTCCCTTCCGCTTAGCTTATTCCTTCCCTTTCCACTTTTCCCTTCTCACTTTTCAATGAGATGGGAGAAGTTTCACCATAGATTGAATATGTCTTAAGATTTTTCACTTAAAGCCAATTCTGAAGGCAGTAAGATACCCACTATATTCATCCCCCTCCATTCTTTCTCTCAGATATAATAGGTTTCCTATGCCTCTTCATGAGATGTACTACCCCCACTTTACCCTTTTTCTGGTACAATGTCCTTTCCACATCAATTTCTAGAACAAGGTATACATGTATTCTTTATACATCTATATAGTCAAAATATAGTTCCCAAGATTAATCTTTACCTTTTTAGATTTCTCTTGAGTTCTATATTTGTAGATCAAACTTTTTGTTAAGTTCTGGTTTTTTCATCAGAAATAGATGAAATTCGCTTACTTCGTTGAATGTCCATCTTCTTCCCTGGAAAAAGATGCTCATTCTCGCTGGGTAAGTTATTTTTGGTTGCATACCAAGTTCCTTAGCCTTTCGGAATATCATATTCCAGGCCCTTCGATCTTTTAATGTGGATGCTGCCAGATCCTGGGTGATCCTTATTGTGGCTCCTTGATACTTGAATTGGGTTTTTCTAGCCGCTTGCAATATTTTTTCTTTCATCTGAGGGTTCTGGCATTTGGCCACTATATTCCTTGGTGTTTTGATTTTAGGATCCCTTTCAGTGGGTGATCGATGAATCCTTTCAATGTTTATTTTTTCCTCTGTTCCTATGACTTCTGGGCAGTTCTCTTTGATAATTTCCTGGAAGACAGTGTCCAGGCTCTTTTTTTCATCATGTTTTTCTGGGAGTCCAATGATTCTCAGATTGTCTCTCCTGGATCTGTTTTCCAGGTCTGTTGTCTTCCCCAGAAGGTATTTCACATTTTTCTCCATTGTTTGATTTTTTTGGATTTGCTTGACTGATTCTTCTTGTCTCCTCGAGTCATTCAATTCCACTTGTTCAATTCTGATTTTCAGTGAAGTATTCTCTTCACTCACTTTTTAAAAATCTTTTTCTAATTGTCCCATTGAGTTCTTTTGTTCTGTGGAATTTTTTTCCATTTCGCCAATTTTGTTTTTTAGAGAGCTGTTTTCTGTTTCCAGTTCACTAATCCTATTTTTCAAGGATTTTACTTCTTTATCCACTCTCTCTTTAACTGACTTCTCCAGGCTCTTTTCCCATTTTTCTTCTAGCTCCCTTGTGAGAGCCTTTTTAATCACTTCTATGAGGTTCATCTGTGCTGAGGAACAGGCGATCTCCTCCTTTGGGGAATCACCTGGGGACTGCCTGTTTTTAGTCTCCTCAGGATTTAGAGTCTGCTCTCTATCTGTATAGAAGCTGTCAAGGGTTAAAGTCCTCTTCAGCTTCTTGCTCATTCTGTCTATTACTCAGAGACAAACTACCAAAGAAAAACAGAAAAAACTGGAGTCTTTCTTTGGGGGGGGGGGGGCTGGGTGTGTTATCGAGTTTCCTCTACAGACTGCAGGGGGCAGCAGTGAGGCACTAGCAGGACTGTGCTGCGCCTGCGCTCTGAGATCCAAAAGCGTGCTGAGTCACTGAGGGGAGGCGGCCAGGTCCTGAGAGACTCCAGCTGTTTGGGGTTGTATTCTTCAGCCCCGGTGTTTTTAGCTTCTCTGCTGGGCTGCTGACTTGCTGCTGGAGTAAAGTATCCAAACCTGTAGCGAAGCTCTCCCCGCAGAGACGGCTACGATCACTCTCCACCCCCTCTCCAGTCTGCTCCTGTGCTCTCACTGCCACTGCTGGCCGCCTGCGCCCGATCTAAAACCACCCCAGCCCTCCAGTAAAGACAGACCTTTCTTGGCGGATCTCAAGGATGGCTTCTCTTGGTAACTATTTGTGGGTTTTTTTCAGTCAAGCATTGATTCAGAGGCTTGTAATGAAATGGATAGTGAGAGAAAGCGTGGAGCTTATGCAGCTGTAAGCCTCCTCTCCGCCATCTTAACCGGAAGTCAGTTTTTTTTTTTTTTTTAATAAGGCAGTTAGAGTTAACTGACTTATCTAGGGTCACCTGTTTCTTCTTTTCCTAGGCAGTTTAATTTTTTTTTGTCATCATACTCTGTTCTACTCCAATTTTTCTTTTGAGCTACTCATTTACTGATGTCAATATTAAACATGTTTTACATTTCCATGTATAAAACATAAAGTTTGTCCTTGTTGAGTCCCTTGAAATTATCTTTGATGTTGACTCTTATTTGTTAAATTTTCTATTGAGTTCAGGTTTGGTTGAGACAAAATACGGAAAATGTGAAAGTTCATTGAATGTCATTCAATAATATGCTTTGGCTGCAGACCTAGTTATGTTGATTGTCAATATATACTATTTCAGGACCTGCAGTCTTTCATTGTAGCTACTGATATATCTTATACAATTCTAATTGTAACTCTGGCATATCTGAATTGTTGTTGTTATTTTGTTTGTGTCTTGCAAAATTTTCTCTTTGATCTTTGTTATTTAGCAATAACATCCCTATTTGTTTTCCTTATAGGATCTCTTTGAGGTGATGATTAATGGATTTTTTTTTCTATTTCTACTTTTCCCTCTTGTTTTATTACTTTAGAACATTTCCATTATTTTCTGTGTTATTATGTCAAGATTATTTTTTCAGTCACAGGTTTTAGGTAGCCCAATTATTATGTATTCTCTTCTTGATCTGTTCTCCAGATCTGTTATTTTTCTATAAACTAACATATGCATGAGTAATTTTTCAGCATTGACAGTTGCAAAACCTTTTGTTGCAATTTTTCCCCTCCTTCCCTCCATCCCCTCCCCCAGATGGCAGGTTGACCAATAAATGTTATATGTGTTAAAGTATATGTTAAATATAATATATGTATACATGTCCATATAGTTATTTTGTATTTTTCATTCTTTATATAAGTGTATATAACCATTATTATTTGGTTTCTTATAGCTCCAATGGTTTCCCCTTGCCTATTTATAATTTTCAGGTTTTATTTTTTCTTCTTTAAGAATCCGGAACTTCCCTTCTAGTTGCTTAACTTTTTTTGTCATGATCTTCTTGTTATTCTTTGATGGTTTTTATTTATTTATCTGCTTATTTACTTTAGTTTTTCCTCAATCTCTTTCATTTGGGAGAATGGTCCCTCTGGCTTTACTTCAGCTTTCTCCTCTCACTTGGAATCCCAAGCTCACAATTCCATTTTTCTACAAGTGCCTGAAGCCAACAGTGACTTTGTTCCACTACTTCTATACTCACCAGGTGCTATTTCCTTGTCACCCAGGGCCAAGTCTCAGCAGCACAGCTTTGCTCGCCATTCCTAATCAGCCAAGATTCCCTCAGTCTTCTCTGACTCAGACACCCAACTACCTTGTCCAAGAGGTGAAGGTTTGTATGGTTCAGACAGAGATTCCTTCCAAACCCAGCTAGCTCCAGGGTTTCCTACTTGCTGTTTCTGTGAAGCTAACCTGTAGGTGCTTATGCTTCACATCAGTCAAAACTCAATCCCAGGGTGTCCTTGGGTCTGCTCAGTTTATATTAGGAACACAGATGTTTTGCCCCAAGTATTATTTATTTTTTATCTATGTTCACCCTGATGTGCAATTTTGTTTTGGTTGTGGGGGGAATCTGGAGAGCTTGTGATTTTGTGACATATTTCACCATCTTCCCAGAATCTTCCCCTTCTCCAGGATGATTAAGTTTGCCTTGTAAAATTGTTTTCACTTTTGCTTGAGAATTCACAGGACTCTGACAGGACAAAAAACTTGTTTTTATAGCTTATTTGTGATATAAAATGTATGCATTTATGCTATCAACTTAACAAAATCATTTAGTTTGCATGTACAAAGTCCAATTATGGACAAAGAAAGTAAAATCAGGAAATTTAAAGAAAGAGGAATATGAAAAAATTCCAAAACAATACTTAAGTGAAGAAATTTAATATGATGATCCTAATCACCAGCTTATTCTGACTTTACTTTTAATGACTTGGATACATCATTTATAGCTTTTGATATATATTGGATTTTTGAAAAAGAAAATAGTTTCATTGTTCTGATAAAATTACAAAGCTATTTAATTTGTACTTTTTATTTTTTTTAAGAAAATTGCAAGAACTTGGCTATGTAAGAAAAGGAGAAATGAAAAAAATTCATGAAATAATTAACAAGGTGATCTAATAGAATATTTTTCCCAATTATAAAATACTAATTGCTGTCAACCATCACATCCTTAAAATGAACGATATTGTGGTTAGTTTGAAATAAAAAGAGATATGAAAAATATTTTTAAACCAAACATGTTATTTGGTTCTGTTTCAAAATTCTTGCCAGAGTCCTCCTTAATAGAATGACCCTATACTGGAAAAAAAGGTCATCTACCTGAGAGTAACTGTGGCTTCAGAAAGGACCAAAGAACAGTCAAATGGTGTTTACTGCTCAACCATTGCAGGAAAAATTCCAGGAGTAGAACAAAGGTCTGTATACATTTGTAGTTCTGACTAAGGCCTTTGATACTGTCAGAATTTTGACATAATTTCCCACAAGACCTCTATAGAAAATTATGTTAAAATTTGGTTGCCCAGAGAAGTTCATCAGTATAATACATCAATTTCATGGAGGCATGCTTGCCTGGGCCCTGGATACTTTTGAGCTTTCTAAGTCAACAATGGAGTAAAACAAGGCTGTGTGCTTGCTCCCATGCTTTATCTCATGATGTTTTCAGTCATGTTATCAAACACTTTCAATGAAAACAAACATGGCATCAAATTCAGCTGCCATACCGATGGTAAATTCTTCAACTTGAAAAGGCTATAAGGCAAAACAAAAGTAGAGCGAGTGTTAATGCATGAATTTTTGTTTGCAGATCATTGTGCACTCAATGCAGCCTCTGAAGCAGAGATGCAACAAAATTTGGATCAATTCTCTGCTCCTTGTGCTAATTTTGGTCTAAAAATTAATACCAAGAAACGTATTAATGAAAGACCAAGAAAAGTCCTTCATCAGGCAGCACTACACCATCCACATATGGAATCATCAGTTACAGTAAATGGTGAAGTTTTGAATGCTGTGGATAAGTTCACTGACCTTGGCCATATATTTTCCAGAGATGTCCACATTGATAATGAGATTGACAAACATTGCCAGAATTGGGTCTGTTTGGGAAGCTGCATAGGAAAGTGTGGGAGAGGAAAAGTATTAGAATGACTACCAAACTGAAGGTCTACAGATTGTGCTGACCTCATTGTGGTATGAAACTTGGACAGTATATCAATGCCATGCCAGGAAACTGAATCACTTCTATTTAAATTGTCTTAGAAAGATTTTGAAGATCAACTGGTAGGTAAGATATCAGATATGAGCAAAGTAGGATTGAATTAGCCCAAAGGAAACATGAAATACATAAAATTAGAGAAGCTACCCCAAATGTTCATATGGACTATTTGTGTCTTACCTGTGGCAAAGCATTCTAAGGTCCTATTAGTCTGATCAGCCACAGTCAGACACATTGTAATTCGATTTTAACATAGTGATATCACTTTGGTCCTCTTCAAAAATGGATAACAACAACAACAACAACAACAACACACACACACACACATACACACACACACACACACACTACCAATAATGAGAGAAATAGAAAAAAAATGAAGAAAGGGAGTAGGATATCCATATAAGGAAGTAGGCCTATTTTACAGAGATAGTGAAGGATGAATGGACAATCCTAATGCCTTATTGTAATACATGAACTATGGGACAATTTAATGAAAATATGTGAAATTAGGCATAGGTAAAAATAGTTCTCTTATTTACTGTACATTTGACCTTGAAGAGTTCACCAAGCCTTGGTTTCCTTATCTTTAAAATAAGGGAATTGAAAAATCTTACCTTTACTACTTTCTCCAGCTCCAAATTTAGAATCTCATATTTCTACTAGAATAACTGAAGTCCTCTGGCATGTTGGATAAGTATTCAAAATTGAAGATTCATGGATAACTATGGGCAAGAATCATTCAGTTTAAGAAAATGAGAGAAATTGTCCTCATTGAAAGGTATATTCTCAATGATGGATTCATAGATTCATCAAGATATCAAAGTACATTATTTGGTACTCATAATTAAAGGGAATTATGATGATGGTGATGATGAAAAACCATATTTATTTTACTCAAAGGGATCCATCCATTAAGATTTTGTTAAAGTGAGAGATTCTTTCATTATTAAAACATTCACATATTACTCCTCTTATATATTTATCCTAATCAAGGAAAAAAATAATCTAGAGAGGGAGAACAGTACCTATAGTGCAAAAGTGTCAAATATGTGACATATACTTGCAACCCACAATACTGCAGTGGGAACCAGATTAATTAGTATCACATTTTGATGCTAAATTAATGTAGGGTGTATAGGGATCTGCATGTATTGATTAATGCCTTCCACTCCCTTTCTATTTAAGTTTGACACATTGGCATAGTAGATAAGGTGCTGAACTTGAATTCAGAAAAATTTGGATTTGAATCCTGTTTCAGGCCTGTAGCATCTGTGTGATCCTAGGTGATTTCCCTCTCTAAAACTTAATTTCAATGTGAAATGAGTCTATATGACTAATAACATCCCTTCTAGCTTTAAATTTACGATCTTCATTTCTCAACTGTCAAATTCATAAATTTAGTAGCTGTAGTACCATTCCCAAAATTAAGGCTTGAAATATCAGAATCAAATTTAAGTCCTTCTCCCATATTCCATCAGTGTCCAAGTCTCATTTATTCCTTTGCAATGATTTTCACATCTTCCTCCCATCTTTTTTGACCCTCTGGCTACTATATTAATTCAGACTTTTTATAATTCTTCTATGAAAACATATAATAGATTATAATTAGTCTCCCTGCTTCAAGTTCCTTTCTTGCTGTCTTGCAAAGCCATGTATTTGTTCAATAAGTGAATGAGTAAGAGAATGTAAAAGGACAAAT
Source organism: Antechinus flavipes (assembly GCF_016432865.1). Lineage (NCBI taxonomy): Eukaryota > Metazoa > Chordata > Mammalia > Dasyuromorphia > Dasyuridae > Antechinus > Antechinus flavipes. The sequence goes on along the minus strand of NC_067400.1, from coordinate 295,925,205 downwards.
ACAAATCAACCACCAGAATTTAAAAAAAAAAACAAACTTTTTTTTTATCATCAGCTTACTGATGATAGGCTAGTGACAGTTTCAGTAAATAAATAAAAACAGAATTATTGTTATGAGTAGTAGTGGTAATTATCCTCTTCCAATATATATATATATATAGTTGATTTTCAGAATGTGAAGAAACCATTGCTAAATTATTTATTATCTTTTGACTAATCAAGGATGAAAATGAGGGTGGGAATTGAGATAAAAGTTTGAAACCAGTTCCATTGAAAATTCATGACAAAATGATTTGTCACTTCTTAGCTTATCACTCACAGGCTCATGATCTATGGTGGCATAATATCATTCAAATGTCTAACAAATAAGATTTGCAATGAGGTCCTTTATGAGGATTTTTGCATTGCTATTTTATAGTTTGTGGTACAGTTTTCCAAAGAGGTTTAAAAATAAATAAATATATCTCATTCAAACATGCATTTATTTTACTATTATCAAGAACAACAATGATAGCTCAAAGGCAGATGACTATCCCAAAATATAATTAATCAAGACTATTTATGCCATTCCTAATTATGTAGAAGTAATCCTGGGGAGGTACTTTAGTTGTATTTCAAATAACTCAAACTATAATTACTTAAATTATATTGGAAATATACTTTCAGTTTACTTGAAGAACTTTTGCATCTATTTACAATGATTTGGGCCAAGATAGTACAAATAAGTATAATCAAACAGTGAAATTAGTGTAATTGAAACCAGTTTTATGTAATTATATTCTTTTCATAAAAAAGAGAGAAGATGCCTTTTACAGGGTTTTTTTTTCTCTCCACATGGGAATATATTTTCTGGTAGTTGCCAGAAAATGGATATGAAATTTATTCTTTAAATTTCACATATAGTGAATTAAAAATTACACAAAACATTAAACTTTAACTTTAGGGTCCTAAGCTTAGACATTTTCTCAAATATTATAAAGCCATTTTCTATTCATAGTAGCTACTGGTGTTTTTGAAAAAAATATTTAGATAAGTTTCTAGGTTATTATTTATACCCAAATGCATGTAATTAAAAAATTTAATAGGGGCTATAAAATTATGCTGAAAGTATGTGTGCATGTGTATAATTACATCTCTGCTTCCTAACTGCACTGAATAGTTTTTAAATCAAGAAAAGATAAAACTAACTCATAGAAAAGTAAGGCCCTGAAATTGTAGGCTTCTTAAAACTAAGCTATAATTTTATTGAAGGGCATGCCATAGAACAAAGACATCCTTGAATAAATGAAAAGCTAAGATAGGTTTATTTATACAAATAAAATAGGCTTTTTTATATTTTATTTATCTGGAAAATACCCAACATATTTTCAGCAATATTATAACCAGGGGCTGTTTTTAAGGCATGAATTTTTGCACAGCAGATTTGCAAAACTCTGCTGGAATGCCTGCTATTCTGCTATTTGCAAGTAGATGTTTTTAGGTAATTGAACTGTTTTGAAAAGACAAAGTACTGACCTGTAAAATGACTGGTATTCTCTAACGTTCAACCCCAAATGTGCATTTTCCTATTAACTTTTGTTTTGATGTTTTGTATTCTCTTCTGAGAAGTATTTCCAAGGCTTTTGAAATTTGAAATGTCTTCAGCAACTTATAGAAAATTTACTGCTTTCTCTTTTGTTCAGATTGATGTCTTTTCTTCTAAGTAACCCACTGTGTATCCTCTTTTCTTATGATTTACCTGGTCTGTTGCTTGGATCACATGGTTAATTACTGTGAACTCTGTCTTTTTACACACAACTCATGGGATGCAGGCCAAGACAAAGAGATATTCAAAGTTGATAATAACTTTCCAATTTGCTACGTGCTTTCCATATATTATTTGATTTAATCTTCACAAGAGACCTAATAGTTAAGTACTACAGGTATTAATATACCCATTTACAGGTGAAGAATCAGAAGCCTCTGAGAGAGGCTTTTTCATAGTATCACAGGAAGTATAACAGGAAAACCCAGGTCTTTCTTGATTGCAAGTCCAGCTCTCTCTTTCCACTATACCAGAGGGAAAAAGCCAGAAGAAAAAATAGATAAATCAGAGTTCTCCTAATACTTCCAATCCTAAGCAGAAAGGCTTTTGAAGAAAGTTAATAATGGTGAAAGCAAAGAGATGATCTTTAGGTCAGACTTAAAGACAGAATAGTCAACATAGATTGAAAAACCCAAAGCCACTGGGATGCAATCATTAAAGATTAAAAAAAACAAAACAAACAAACAAACAAACAAAAAAAAAAAAACTTGCCTGCCCTTAAAGAGCTTACTTTCTGTTGCATTGAGTAGAATTTATATTCTTTAATCTATTTATCTTTCATGTATTATTTTATATTCCTTTTTATATGTTTTCTAGAAATCATCCTCTTTCAGTATCTAATGAGAATAAGGGATTTGGGCTGGCTACATAGATGTGAACATGATCCACTTCTATGTCAATGAAACCATTGAATGAATTCAATCTATAAGTCAATAAGTATTAAAAGTGAGAAGTTATCTGCTTCAAGTAGCCAATAGCAAAAGAGAAAAAGGAGAATCTCAAGCAAAAAAAGAGAAATTAAAAGAGCATGAGAAAAGCAAAAGAAGTATAGAATTATCATAAACTGAGATTACAAAGAATATAAATTAAAAAGCAAAAGTGTGGTTCAGAAGGAGAACAAATAAAAATCCATTTGATTTGGTGAGGAAAAAGATGACAAAGACTCCATTGAAAGAAATGTTATAGCTAAGTGGCATATGGATTTTAAACTTGCTCTATATATGATCAATCCCAATTATTAGTCTTCATAATGAAAGACAAGATGAAGGGTATAAAGAGCCTATCCATGAATCATGAGGACTTGCATTTAAGTTTTGCTTGTTCAAACTTTATGACCATGAACAAGTGACTCCCATTTTGCTCAGGCAACAAAGGAGTTATCCATGTTCATTGCTATAAGGAATTTTAGCACTAAATGTTCTGCTCAGTAAGAACATAAAAGATGTAGAAAAATAATAAGATACATTTTCAATAGCTTTATTAAGTATTCTGGTACTATTATTGAAACTTATTTTCATTTTCTTTTTTACTAATGTTATTCTCTGTTGCTGTTTGTCCTTCCTTCTCAAAGAGAACCATGACATCAGGGAGGTGATGCCATGACATGCAAGTGAATTAGATTTAAGCTAGGGAAGTTCTGTGCAAGGTTATCTGCCTTACTTTCCCCTCCTGAGCCATTTGGGTCTAGTGTACAGATACAGATCAAGAGTACTAGAGATGGACCTGGATGAAATGGGAGACCTTGGTCTTTTTAAGCTAAGGTCTTCCACAGGTTTCAGTTAGACTGAGTCTGTACTGGTTCAGTAATTAAGGTTGAGTGGCAATTGAGGCAAAGAATCTCCTCTTTCACCTAGTCCAAAAAAATCTAAACAAACAAACCAATAAATAAATAAATCTGGGAGTATTCCTTCAGGGTTTCTGGCCCAAGCAGAAATGATTACTATTTTCATTCAGTCTGAGGCAATTAGGACCCACACAATGAACAGATGAGCCTTGGCCTAGGACCTACTGATGGCCAATGAGAATCAGTTTGGTTTTGGTTTAAGGCATGGTTCTTGAGAAAGAAATTTATCAGTAAACTCCAAGATATCTTGGGAGGGTTCAGAGGTGCAAAAGAGAAAAATATAAAAGCATCTTTAGTTTAGGGTATGGTAACCTATGTGGACAGATGGAGGGAAGGAAGAAAGGAATGAAGGAGTGAAAAAAGGAAAGCAAAAAGGGATTACTTCTCACCCACTGCCCCCAGTAAGAATCTCCATCAAAATAAAAAAGTATATGAAAATAGACAACTTTCCAAAAGGATTGGAGAGGTTAGCACTTCTTTTTGTTTTTGAAATTCAGATTTAAATCATTACTATTATTTTCTCCCAGTGACTATATAAGGGTTAATAGAAACTATTTCTCAAAGACAACTTCAACATGGTTGTTAGCAAAAGCAAAGTGTTTGCATAATTGAGCATTACACTAATTAAGCCAATTTAGATTTAAACCCAATACTTCTAAAGGACCACTTCCACAGAGTTTTTGTTTGTTTGTTTCATAAATTCTTCTCTTTTTGTTTTCCTTTCTGGGGCTTGTCCTAGAATTAATTCTCAAGAGCTACCTTGACAGGCAGCTCTAACAGACAGCTATAATGACCATTATCTTGGATTTCCTAAGCTTGCTAAAAATGTAGCTTATTCTGGTTTTTGTTCAGAATGTTTCCCAAAAAAGATGCCTTTGTAACATATAATAATACTTTCTTACTTCTACCATGGTATCTTATAACATCATACTTCTTTGAGACATGTTACCACTTATTCTGATTTTTGGTTGTGATTTTAATTCTTTTCAAATGACACTTAGCTTTGGATGGCAGAAAAAATCCAGATAAGATATTCATGTAGGAGTAATCTTAATTTCAGAAACAAAGTCTTCTCTATACAGAAATCAAGTCTATGACCAAATATAAAAGAGCTGATCTTGTTAAAATTATTCCAAACTATTCTTTATAATTTTTGGTTTATCCATGTGGTTCAGAGAGGCAATCAGATGTTTAATTTTTTTATTTCTTTCATCACTGTATATGTATATTGAGATCAGATTGCTCGTGCATCTTTTTTTTTTTTTTTTAACCAAGATAGAAAATAAGTAAAGAAATAAACAAATGTTATAGGATAGTTTGCTTTTTGAAATGAATAAATTAGGGGGCAGAGTCAAGATGGCAGAGGGTACATAGCCTTTTGTCTGAGCTCTTCTGTTAATCTCTCAGATCAACACCAGATCAAGAATCTAAGAAGATTTTGAACACATAGCACAAGGAGAACCAGGTTGCAGAGTCATTAGGAACATCTTTTGGAGGCTCTAAGCCAAAATACAGTAGCATTGTCTACTATGTCCTAGTGCAGAAGCCAATGATCAGCAGACAAGCTGTGAGACCTCCAACATAACTACAAAAAGAAAATAGTGAGCCCCTGAATTCCAGTATAATATAGGACTTGAAAACACCCACTCAGCATGGGAAGGAAGTCTCATCCCAGGGAGATATGAAGTCTCTGTATTCCTGTAGATGAAGATTGGAACAATCTTCCTAATAGCTGACCTTGACCTTTAAAAATGAGCAAAAATGCAAAAAAAAAAAATCTGGTCATAGATAGCTGTTATGGAGACAGAGAAGGACAAGGACACTAAAGTCAAAATGTCTCCAATTTATTCCTCAAAAGGTGATATTAGTTGATCTCCAACTCAAAAGGCTCTCTAAGAAAATTCAAAAAGAATCTTAAAAAAGAATTGGAAAAATATGTGGAAAGGAAATGAGAGTTTTCACAGGACAGTTCAGAAAAGGAAACAAAAAAAAGTTATCTGAAGAAAACTCCTTAAAAATAGATTTGGCAAAATGGAAAAAGTGTACAACTACTTACAAATAGATTTGTTGAAATGGAGAAAAGAAAACTCCTCTTTTAAAAAACAGAATTGGTGAAATAGAAAAAGAGAACAACTTTTTAAAAAATAGAATTGCTGAAATGGAAAAAAAAATCCAATGAACTAAACAACTCATTTAAAAGTTCAATTGGTCAAATGCAAAAGGAGGTTAAAAAAAAAGCTAACTTAAAAAAAATTCACTAAAAATTAGAATTGAAGAAATGGAGATGAATGACTCAATGAGACATCAAGAATCAGTCAAACAAAACCAAAAAAAAAAAAAATTCAAAAAAATAGAAAAGAATATAAAATAACTCACTGGAAGAACAAGTGACCTGGAAAATAGATCCAGAAGAGACAATCTAAGAATTATTTGAATATTTAAAAACCCATGATTAAAAAGAAAAGCCTAGATAATACCTTTCAAGACTGCCAAGATAATTTAGAACTAGAAAGTAAAAGAAATATTGGAAGAATTCACCAATCACTTCCTGAAAGAGACCTCAAAATGAAAACTCCAAGGAATATCGTAGCTAAATTTCAGCATTATCAGATAAAAGAGAAAATGCTGCAAGTAGTCAGAAAGAAATAATTCAAATTTCACAGAGCTAAAATAGGATTATTCAAGACCTAGCAATTTCCATTTTAAGGACTCGAAGTGCCTAGAAAATGATATTCCATAGGGCAATGGTCCTTGGATTGCAGTCAGGAATCACTTATTCACTTATTGAAACTTATTCATTAGACAGTAATGAAGCACATTTGAAGGGTTTTGAGCAAAAAAAAAAAAAAAACATGGGAGAGAACAAAACCTGGCAATATGGTATAAGTAGAAACAATGAGATTTGATCATTGATATAATCTTAGAGTCATAGATTTTGAACTCAAAGGGACTTCAAGTTATTAACTGTAATCTCATTCATGTAAAAGATAAGGAAACATAAATATAGAGAGGTTAAATAACTTTCCCAGAATTATGTAACTAATGTCAGAGGCAGAATTTAGTTTTTATCCTTCCTTCTAGAAGAGGACCAAAATGACATCCTCATGTTGGGGTCAATATACAGTGTATCTAAAGTGTTTGCAAAACTGAATATTCTACTAATTAAGCCAATTTAGATTTAAGCCCAATATTTCTCAGGGACTACTTTCACAGTTTTTTGTTTGTTTTTGACGGATCAGACTATGATCAGACTAATATGAGCTCAGAGGATTTTAGCACAGGTCAGGCACAAATAAACCATTCAAGAGAAGTGATGTCTCTAAATTTGTGCATCTCACATTTCTTTTGAACTAGTGTAATTCTCATAGAGCTTAACACTTCCTTTGATAAAGGCATACCATGCTGGGATAGTCTATGCTAATATTTCCCATGTCTCACAATGAATTCCAAAGATATTTGAGAATATCTTTGTATCACTTATATCTTCTGACCTCCATGTGATCATGGAACCACTTTCTTTGTGTGAGTTCTTCATAAAATGGTATTTTAGGCAAAAGTAATTTTTTTTTCATTTAAACTACCCATCCCAATGACCAACCCTTTGGAGTTGTGCTCTCTGCAGTAGACTTTGAATGCTTGACAATTCAACTTGAAGAAAGAGCTCAGTGTCTTCCTTAATAGGAAAGAATTAAATTTATAGCTTTATTCTTAGTCTATTCTTAATCTTATTTACTACATTTTTTTTCCTTCCTTTCAGAAAGCAGAAGGAAAAAAATTCAGTCAGTGAGAGGCTTGGTACATAGCACCATGGACAGAAGTAGTCAGAGTAAAGAAAATGTGGTAATTCAGGTTTAACTTTGGGAATTTCAGTTTATCTGTGGGACATCCAGGTGAAGACATTGAATATGTAACTGGAGATGTGAAGCTAGAACTGAGAAATAAGATTACAGTTGGAGATATATATTTTGGAATCTCTGTGGTAGTCAAAGTGGTGGAAGTTCATGAGATTCAACAAACATTTCTTAAGGGCCTAACATATGATAATATTGTCAAGGGAGAGAGTGCAAAGAGAATAGAGAAAAATAATTCAGAAGACAATATCTTGAATCTGGAAATCTGGGAAGATAATAAAGGTCAGTGGAGACAGAAGAGGAGTAGTTAGAAAGAAACAAGGAAAACCAGATGAACCAGAAAGGTATAAAATCTGTGAAGCTAAAGGAAGAGAAAATACTCTCAAGGACCAGTATTTAATAGTCCTAAATTCTATAGAAAGGTCAACGATGATGACTGAGAAAATGGTCATTTGATTAGGAAATAACCTTTAAGAAATATTTAAGAATAGTATTTTATGACTAGCAGGATGAATACAGAGAGGACTGGCGAGATTTACATGAACTAATACTAAGTGAAATGAGCAGAACCAGGAGATCATTGTATACCTTAACAATGATACCGTATGAGGATGTATTCTGATGGAAGTGGATCTCTTCAATAAAGAGATCTAATTCAGTTTCAATTGATCAAGGATGGACAGAAGTAGCTACACCCAAAGAAAGAACACTGGGAAATGAATATAAACTGCTTGCATTTTTGTTTTTCTTTCCGGGTTATTTATACCTTTTGAATCCAATTCTCCCTGTGCAACAAGAGAACTGTTCGGTTTTGCACACATATATTGTATCTAGGATATACTGTAACCTATTTAACATGTATAGGACTGCTTGCCCTCTGGAGGAGGGGGTGAAAGAAGGGAGGAGAAAAATTGGAACAGAAGTGAGTGCAAGGGATAATGTTGTAAAAAATTACCCTGGCATGGGTTCTGTCAATAAAAAGTTATTTAAAAATTAAAAAAAAAAAAGAAAAAAGAAAGAAAGCTATTTTAGAATAATGATAAAATTAGATGCATGTGATTGAGGTATTGAAATTGGATTACTTTGGAAGAAATTTAGCATTAAGAGAAAAAGCAATATAGGACACTAACTGAATAGAATGAAAGAAATGGAAGACTTGAATACTAGAGCAAAATGAGGCATGACTTTTCAGATATTTTTATTGACTACATATAACATTACTTCCATATAATTGTCAAGGGTATCACCCTCCTCCCAATCACTCAGAATCAAAATCTAGGTATCATCTTTGACTTGTTCTCTCTTACCTTTCCACTCACTTATCTAATCAATTGTCAAGTCCTATCTTTGTAACACATCTCTTATGAATGTACATTCTTTTCTTTTTTCTAACATTGCTCCCACCTATGTGTAGGTCCTCATCATCTCATGGCATTAGCCTTCTGATATGGTCTTTCTTTTTAAAAATTTTCTTCACTCCAGTCCATTCTCTAGTCAGTTGTCAAACTTCCTGAAGGGCAAGTTTGACCATGTCATTTATACCCATACCTCATTCAATAAAATCTATTGAATAAACCTGCCTTCCTGGGTCAGATATAAAATCTTCTTGTTGGCTTTTAAATTTGTAATATCTTGATTCCTTTCTACTTTTTCAGTATTTTTACAACTTAGTTATTTCCACCCATATATTCTGAGATTCACAGGATTCCACCTGTAAAACTCCATCTCCCTCCTCTATGTATTTTCCCTAGCTATGGAGCATAATTGGATCACTCTCCTTTTTTTATTTCTATCTTCCTTGCTTCCTTGAAGTTTCAGTGAATGTCTTACTTTTACAGGAAGCCCTTTGCTATTCGCATTAATCTTGGTGCTTTACCACTGAGATTAGTACTAATTTCTCTTCTTTATAGCTTACTTGAATGTAATTGTTTTCATGTTGTCTCTCTCATTAGGCTGGATTCTTTGAGAACAGGGGCTGTCTTTTGCCCTTCTTTTTATTCTCAGCCCTTAGCCCAGTATTTGGCATATAGTAAATACTTAATAAATGCTTGTTAACTTGGAATGCATGTATGTGTTTATTTAAATAAAGTGCAAAAGGGGACACAGCAATTTTTTATTCCTTCATTAAATTACATATTAGCTTAGATATGTACATATATGATACATAATATTAAAAGATAAATAGCATATCCTTTCCTATATAATTATCTTTCTTGTTGACTTTTTAAAACATTTATGCTTGGTGATTATTGTTAAGTTTCTAATAAAAAGGAAAAAAATAAAATTCTATTTTAAGAGACTGAGGATGTAGGGTCATATTTATAGGCAGAAAGAAAGAAGCTATTGGTGAGAAATTCAAGATACATGATTGTGAAGGAGTATCTAGTGAAATGAAAACATAAATGAACCTTGAGAAGATAGAAATAAGGGTAAAGATATTACTATTAATGAGGAATATAGCTATCTCTGCTGAAATTTTAGGAAAATATACAAGAATGTTGATGATGTTTAATTTTTTTTTAAATTCAACTATAGTATGCTGTTCTGAGGTTAATCTCATGGTCTCATAACTATAGAGATGGAAGGGACCTTAGAGGTCATCTAGTTCAATCTCTTTATTTTATAGCTGAGGAAACTGAGGTATAGACAGGTTATGTGACGAGTTTAGAATGAAGGGAAATAATAGAATCAAGATTTACATCAAGATCCTTTAGTTACATGTTCAACACTGGTTTGACTGCATGACTTCATTTTGATAGGTAGAAAGGTAAGTTGAGGTTTGTTTCCTGTAGCAATGAACTCCCCTTCAGGGAAAGTTGTCAAGGCAGACATAGTCAGTATTTTTTCAGAAATTCTATAGAAGGAATTCAAGCATTGGCTAAGGAGTTGGATGAGAGGATGCCTAAAATCCTTTCTAATATTTTAAGATTTCGCGACTTATTTAACTCATACTTTATTTTAGAAAATGCTGAGTGTGTTGTACTGTATGTAGTGTTCACATCAGAGTCAGGAGAACATCAGTACAAATTTTGACCCATACTATGTGAATATGGGCTTGTCACTTCACTCCTCGCTGCCTCAGAAAACTCTCTAAGACTAGACATTATAAAGCAGTTGCTAATCTGCAACATTGGGGAGAAATTCCATGTTAGTATGTCCTCATATTAATGAACTTCCCTCATAAAGCAAGAACAAAAAAAACAAACAAAAAACCCAAACCAAACCATGCACGGTGTCTTTATTAAGGGCTGCCTTAAATTATATTTAAGAAGTTATAAGCTTTAGGAAGTCTTGGCAAGATGAAAGAATGGCTTCCCTGTACAATTACTTAAAGACCCAGGAAAAGCGACAGGTTGAGTCATGATCAGAAAATCAAAGACTAAACACTGAGTCATTTTTCCAGTTCAGAAAAGAAGAAAAGGGAGCAGTAGCTACAACTCTAGACCTGGACAATGGATACAACATGGAATAAGGAGAGATATGCAGAGATAGGTAAGAAGCTAATTAAGAAATGGATTGAGTTCAGACCTAATCTGAGACCATCTACTATCCAAGAATCAAGGACAAAAGTTTGTAGAAATTATGTGGCACTCATTGTAGAGTAGGTTTATGAATGAAGCACAAGCCTAAAGCTGAGTAACCACGGATGTGAGTTTAGAAGAAGGGAGAGAGAAGAGATCTATTTTGAAACCATGTAGCTTTCTGATATTTAATAATGGGAACTAGCAGCAGTAGACTGCTATTCCAACCAGAGACAACCATAGTTTTACCCAAATCTAGACTTCTAAAGTGAGTCCAGGAATTTGCAAAATTCAGAGAAAGAGAGCAGTAAACATACTTGGCCCTAAATAAGATCAGATGGAGGTACTGAAAGCTTATAAATGATCAGCCTGAGCTGTACTTGGGATTTTTGAAGATTATATCATTCAACTCCTGGAGAAAGAAGCAACAGGATTCTGTATGCAATAAAAGTAAAATAAACAGGACCCCAAAATTTTCTCCAGAAATGTAAAGATCCAGGCCTTAGCAAAAACTTTAAGTTTGGGAAGTCATGCTGGAAGGATCCAGTATCAGAATCTTAGTATCAGAAGCTATTATGGTACCAGATATATGTAAGACAAATTTGGAAGAAAGGAATAACTCCAAAAATCAATAAGCAAAGGCTCACACAAAATATAGCTATACCACAACCAGAATTTTGGGAAAAAAAATAAACAGTTTAAGAAATTATAAAATTATTTTTAAAGGAAATGAGTGCTAGAGCAAAGAATTAAAAAGCAAATAAGTATTGGAGTAAACACTTGGAAGCAGAAATAACAGTTTAGTAAAAGATTTAAAAACTTACATAAATAACAGAAATTAAAAAATTACAATGAACCAAATAGAAGCTAACTCTATGATACAACAAGAACTATTAAATAAGTCAAAAGACTCATGAAAGAGAAGAAAATATAAGGTATCTCATTTCATAAACAACTGATTAATATGATTAAGGAAAGATAATTTAGGAACTATGGGACCATCTTAAATCTATGACTAAAAAAGAATCTACATAAAATATTTCAAGAATTTATGAATGGAGACTTCCTAGACCCATTACAAACAAGCAACCCCACCAAGGTTCATACGAGATTTAGCAACTGAGACTAAAAAGGAGTGGAATGTTTCAAATATCATATGCTAAAAGAGAAAAAGATAGATATTCAGAACATTAAAGAGATGAACAAATTGAAAACAAATAAAAAGAGGAACTGATAACTCAAACTAGAAGATGATTAAAAAACAATAAGATAGATAAACTATTAGATACTTTGATTAAGATGAGGAAAATTAAATGACTGAAATAAACCATTATAAAGAAAATTGAAAAGAAATGGGGGAAAAGGAAACCATCAGAAATTATTTTGTTCAACTATATGTCAATAAAATGTACATCAAATGACATGAATATATATTTACCCCCAATTACAAATTAATGGACCATAAAATCGATTTTTATTTGTTTATTTATTTATTTTTGCTGAAGCAATTAGGGTTAAGTGATAGGGTCACACAGCTAGGAAGTGTTAAGTGTCTGAGGCTAGATTTGAACTCAGGTCCTCCTGACTTTAGGACTGGTGCTCTGTCCACTATGCCATAGCTGCCTCAAAATAGATTTTTTGTTAAAAAAGATCCAATCACATACAATACAGTTGAATATGCAATAAATAAAAAGAGGCAATACTATTAAATTTCTTCTATGATAGAAATATTTTATAGATAAACCAAGGAAAATCAAAAGAGAGAAAAGCTAAAGAATAATATAGCAATGAACATTGCCAGGAAATTTTCAAATAAAAGGCTTAAATGCAAATAGACTATGGCAACATATTAGAAACTTTATGCATTATGGTCAGTTGGATTTTTATCAGAAAAGCAGTGTTAATTCAATATTAGGAAACTAAAAGCATATTAGACCATATTACTAACAAGTATAATAAAATTCATGTGATTATGTAAATGGTGATGAAAACAGCTTTTGGTAAAGTACCATGCTCATTTTGGTCAAAATAAAAAGAAATTGTAGGAATAAATAAATTTTTTTATCCAGTGGTAGTTCTTATTGAGCTAAAAATCAGTAGTTAGCATTATATGCAATGGGGACAAACTAATGACCTTTCCAATAAAATAAGCAGCAAACCAAGGACCTCCATTATAACTTCAGCACCTCTTTCTTTCTCTCATATAGATACAGATATATGGATATAGGTATTGCTAAATGGTAGCTATAACAGTAAAGTAAGGAAAAAATAGTGAGAGAATAAAATTAATCAGAAGAAGAGAGAGGGAAAGAGAGGGAGGGAGGGAAGAAAGAAAAAAAGAAAGAAAAAGAAAGAGAAAGAAAGAAGAGAAAGATGAAAGGAAGAAAAAAATGAAAGAAAGAAAAAAAAGAAAGAAAATAAGAAAGAAAGAGAGTGAAGGAAGGAAGGAAGGAAGTTTATTTTGAAGATTAGGGAACAAAATTTGGAAGTTGTAGTTTTTTTTTTATTATTATGAAGTAATCAAACTAGTATAAACAGACATTTACAATTTAGCTACTGAATTTAGCAAAAGAAGAATCTGGATGATGGGATTAGAACAAAGGTTCAGATTCACATAATTCTGATAATAGAGGAGGAAAGAAGGGAAATAACTGGCATAGTAAATTGCTTTTTGTATATGTTTTTGCTGTATCAAGTATACCCTGGAGTGAACATTCCTCTTTAAGTAAATAGATTTTAGTTTCAGTCTCTCAAGAGGCTGCTATTACAAACTACAAATGATAAAAAAATATAGCTGTATGTATCTCACAGAACCTGCTCTGAATTGGGTATTTAAAGTTTCTATTTCTCTCATTTTGACAAGAGAGACATCTGTGTTGCCGAATCATACTTGGAGTACCTTTTTGGTCTTGATTGAGAGCTTTATTTATCAGGAGGAGCTGAAAATGTCAGACTCCTCTGCAAAGTAAAAATGAATAGTAAAGGCATTCATTCAGCCCTGAGAAGATTTCAGCTTTCTGATTTGTGTGAAAGTTGTTGTTTTTCCTTCATTCTCAAAGAAGACCATGATGATAGGGAAGTGATTTCATGACATGCAAGTGAATTAGATTTAAGTGAGGGAGGGCTGTGCAAGATCACTTGCCTCATTTTTGCCTTCCAGAATCATTTGAGTCCAGTGGTCAGATACAGATTAAGACAACTGGAGATGGACTTGATGAAATGGAAGATCTTGGCCTTTTTAAGCTAAGTTCTTCAACAGGTCTCAGTTTGACTGAGGCTGAAAAATCTAAATTTTCGTGTGAAAGTAAGTCATGTCTATAGAGAGGGGTCAAGCTGAAGTGGTCATTTTCCCAGGAAGTAGAAATTTATGTACAGATACATACTATCAGCCTATATTTTATGATGGTCATTAGGATATCCACAACCATGAACTTCTGAGAATTTCTACTTTATTCTCAATCTGTTCTCTTTGAGAGCATTCATTTATGCCTCCAGTCCTTGGTTAAGTTGCACTCACTGATATAAAAACTACTTAAAGTCATTAGCCACACAGGCTTCAAAAGAAAAGACTCAGGCAAAATGTGAGTCATCTTCTTTAAAGATGCAAAGGCCTGTGTTATGAAGGATTAAACCTATTTTCTTTGGCCGGAGGAGGCAGAACTAGGAGCAATGGACAAAGTTGCAAAGGGGCAAATTTAGACTAGATGTCAGGGAAAATTTCCTAACAACTAGAGTTCAAAAGATTTTAAATTATATTTCTAAAGATAAATTAGCTGTTTTTAGTGAATGTTGGTTTTCTCTCTGAAGGTCTTCAAACGGTAGTTAGGTAACCACATGTTCAGTATAACAGGGATTCTTATCATGTAGAGGTTGTACTGATAGTCTTAGTTTCAAATTCTGCTATTAGATATCTTGTCTGGTGGAAATGATATTTATATGCTAAGAGACCTAGGCTGTGATGGCAAAGGCTCTGTCTCTTTGGTAATATAACCTGATCCTTAATTAATTGGGTTTTTTCTTTTTATTGATTACTTTTAAGATTATTTTGTTTTTAATTTATGGAATAAAACAAGCATTTCCATAATATATGGGATAACGATCCTTACCCAAATTAAAATTAGAGACTTTCTAGGTAAAAAAGATTTATTATGATCTCATGAGAAAGGCTAACAAAGGCATTGTCAGTAGAAGAGTGCAAAGCACAAGTTGCAAACACAGTATTATATAGATCCTGGCATGGATAGCCCCACTCCCTTCTGACCTTTTCTCCCATTATCTGGGAAGTTTAGGCTTACATCCTAACTTGGAAATCTACCCAGAGACAAAGAATACTAGCCAATGACACACTCTTCATCGTATTAGGAACTTAATGCTGATTGTGGTATAAAGGGCAGCGGAAACAGGAGGGAAGTATAAGCAAACACCTGTGGTTTTTGGTTATAGCACAATTAACCAATTATAAGTAGTATTTAAGTCGAGGCTCCATTCTTATGAGAGATTTTCACTCAGTTTATCACATTCAATAGCATAGTATAAATTTTTTTTAAAAGAAGGTGATTGCACACAAAACTGCAAATCTATTATGTATTTCTATTGCTATTCCTTTAAAACAAAGTTATCATGTAAATTTCTTTTTTTTAATTTCTTTTCCCCTCTACCCCTCTGTCCTAGAGATACTATTAGATATGATTATATGGTTTTTGAATCTTTCTTTGCTCATTGTGCATTATTATTTGCTGTCATAAGAAATCAGGACATAGAAAAGGAAAGCTGGTGGAATAAGAACAGGCATCCAGGGCATGAATTTTCAGTTCTCTACAATTATGGCATACTTTTAAAATTCCTGTGTGCTATGGCATATCATTTAAGTTCCCATATTTCAATAGAGCCATGATTTTTTGTCATGATTATTCTCTTCATGATACAGGCAATAATTCTTTCATACTTTTTCATTTTGGATAATTCTTAGACATGGCTTTTCACAAATCTTCTATAGAGGATGAAGTTCATATAATATAGTTCTCTTAATTCAGAGATTCTTAATCTGGGGTATAAGGATTTTTTGTTTTTCAGCACTTTGATAACTGTATTTCAACACAAGTGGTTTCCTTTGTAATAATTTGCAAGACATTGTATGTAATTCAAAACAATATTCTGAGAAGGAAGTGCACCAGATTGACAAAGAGATCAGGAACACAGAGGAAACTTAAGAAGTCTTGCCTTAGTTTCTTAAACATATTCATTTCATCAGAGGTATAGCAATTCATTACTCAAGTTTTTGTTAATCAGTTTCCCACATTTTCACGATGTGACCAGTTTAAGTTCTTTCATGTTATTTACATTCAAAGATCACTTTTGATAATAACAATCAATCAATCAGTGGCTAATGTGAGTCCTTCAAAGGTTTTTTGGATTATTTATGATTTTCAAAAAATTTTTAAGGTAGTAGTGTTTCAAATCATGGTAGTGTTCCATGATTTGTTGCCGAATATTGTCACTGAGAGAGTATTTGAATAAAGGAGAAGTATTCTGGGATCACTGAAAAAGCTATAAAATGTATGCATTGAGCCTAATTTCCTTTTAATCAACTTGAAGTCTTCTTGCTGTTCACAAAATAACTAAATAGGTTAATTAATTGAATGATAGTCCTGAAGTTAGGAAAACCTAAATTCAAATCATAACTCAGGATTTGTACTGTAAAACTGGACAAGTCCTAACTTCTCTCAATGTTGATTTCCATATCTGTAGAATATGGGAAGTAATAAAACATTTGTTCATAAGACTATTGTTACGTAAATTGCAACACAAATCTTAATATACTGCATAAATCTTAGATAGCTTTTCTTGCCCACTTATCTGCAAAACTCTTTCCAGATATATATACTGATGGACTAATTTGATAAGCCTCTTCTCCAGAATCATGGAATTTACTGTTGGGAATGTATATTTTCCATTCACTTTATTTTTCTATTGTGTGACTTTACTGGTCTTTTTGTAGTTATTGTTTAGCAAAAAATTGGGTATTTTTGTAAAATAAAGGGAAAAATGCAAAATTAATTATTGATAAGGAATTTGAGCAGCTGCTTTCCGATGTGATACTCAGGATAAAGTATCATTTTCTTTTTTTTCCCCCATGGCTTTCAAATAATTTCTATTTAGAAGGAAATTTGACTTAATTTTAATAAACATCTTTAAATCTAATTGACATAGCCTTTTGAGAACTAAATCTATTCTGTTTGCTTCTAAAAACCTCTAGGCAGATGTCATTCAACAGTCATTGAATAAACTGGGCATGCTGGACAATCAACCAGAAAATAGAGGGATTGTCATTGCTGGCATCAGAGCCATATTGGTCAAAAGGGAGAGTGAGACTCATTGTAAACTGGGCAGATGTCAAAGTCAGACATAATTCAAAGATACTGAAGCTAAAAGATAGACCAGGAACCAGCATTTACTACATTTTTATGAGAAAGGAAAAATTAGTCTCAGTCAGGTTTTTAAAGGCGCTGTCATACTTATAGGACGTATGTGAATCAGAAATAGAGGAGAGGTTATTTGTACTCAACCTTCTTTTATTCTTTGAACAAACCACTTGACCTCCTAATGTTTATTTTCTAATTTGAACAGATAGGCTAAAAATCCTAAACTAAATTCATGCAATTGGAAACATATCCTCTCTCAACTGATCTAAGACATTTTAATCATTGTCCTCTTTCCAAATATTACTCAGGTACATTTTTTTCCTAAAAGCAATTTCTAAACACATTAGGAATAGGGAAAGGAAAATTCACACAGTATCACTTTTAAGGTGAATTTTGAAAGAGGGCAAATGATTATTGTGCTAGGAAAAATTCAAGATTAAGGTGTTTGGGGTCTTAAATTTGGGGGTTAAAATAAACTCTATTGAACATAGGACTTGGAATTAGACCACTTGGGATCACCTCTTTTCTATCTTGTAATGGGAAGTAAATCATTAATTTTCTGAGTCTTGGTGTCTAAAGATAGCCAGGTGGCAGAATGGATAGAGTTCTGAATTTTATTCAAAAGAGTAAGTTCAAATTTGACCTCAATTATTAATCAGCTGTGACTAGGCAAGTTACTTAACGTTTTTTAGCCTCAGTTTTCTGCTCTGTGAAATAAGGATAATAACATCTATTTCACAAAGTTGTGAGAATAAAATGGAATAATATTTATAAAGTACTTTGTAGATCTTAAATTTCTACATAAATTTTAGTTATCATTATTTAATTTCTTCATCTTAAAAAGTGATAATTTTTGTACAATTTAATTTAGAGTTTTAAACAGTCTTTTGTAAACTTTAAAGCATTATATAAATGTGAAATTCAATTGGAATTAACACTCAGTGCTTCAATTAACTACTAACATTAGTTTAACTTAATTTGGGCTTACATTGATATTCATTGACTAATCTTATGACTTGACCATCATTTATGACATTGCATTATGATATAGGGGTAGTTAGGTAGTGCAATGGATAGTATTCTAGGCCTGCAGTCAAGAAGACTCATCTTCCTACGTTTAAAACTGATTTCAGACACTTGCTAGCTGTGTGATCGGGCAAGTCACTTAATTCTGTTTGCTTCAGTTCCTTATCTGTAAAATGAGCTGGAGAAGAAAATGAAAATGACTGAAATATCTTTGCCAAGAAAACTATATGAGGTCAAAAAGAGTTTGATGTAGCTGAAACAGATGAATGAAAATTTATGACAAAACAGCAAGAATTCTGCAAAGAATTAATTTTTGAACTTTTGACAAGTTGGGGATGAAAATTATGTTTTCAGATTTCCCTCAGTGTCTTGCTTAAGGCTTATCACATAAGGAAGGGAGCAGGCAGAACAAGCATCTGTTAAGTACCAGGGTGAGGCATTGTTCTATTTATTTTAGCAATATTATCTCATTTGAGGCTCACAGCAACCTTTTGAATTAGGTGCTAGATTATTTTCTTTCTATAGTTGAAACTGATGTCTACAGAAGTTAAATGACTTTCCCAGCATCTCCCAAATACAAGTGCCCTGAAGTTAGATTTGAACATAGGAATTCTCAACTCCAGGCCCAGCATTCCAACTCTCCCATGTCACCTAACTGCTTTATAGCATCACTTATGACTTGATCCTTTTTAAAGTCAATTGAGACTAGTGCTCTATTTCTCTTTCATTGCTTTCTTGGTTGCCACTGCAACCAAGTTCTTCATTCCTGCTCTTTTGGAGCAAAAGTGTTCCAAAAGAACACTTGGACAGCAGGGAGCTATTTGAATTAGTCTTATGATTTGCTCAAAAATTGCTCCATTTAGAAAGCAAATGAGACAGACCATTAAGTAAATGTTAGCACTGGCAACATTAGACAGAAACAATAATTATCACTTGGACATTAAAGTTGGAAGATACATCAGCAAGTGCATAAATAAAAAATGATATTTGCAAAAAGAAGAAAGTAAAAGGAGTCAAGTGTATTCTTCCAAAACATTGTTCATATTCCCCGTTCTCTGACCTCTGTTTTCTCTTCCTCCATAATTGAGCAAACTTTGTGAGTACTTCAAGCAGAAGTAGTAGAGAAATGAAATATAAGTGGAGAAGAAGTACCATTCTTAAGTGTATCAGGCAAGGGTTGCTTCCATTGTAAATAAAGGCTATTTTTCCTAAGTGACTCTCAAGTGAACACCTTTAGTTGGTAGGCTTAAATCTTTCCTGGCAATGCCACATTCTTAAACAGTGTTACTAAGCAGCTCCATACCATGGTCGGCTGGGTCCTGGGGTTGACCTGAGGACATTCTGGGACCAATCTTATAAATATTTGTAAACTAAGAATAGATAATAACCACAAACATTAAAACATTCTTTAAGGATTACAACTACTTTATATTTTCTTATTTGATAATAAAAACAGCCTTATTTTATGAGATCCAATGGATTAATATCCTTATTTCATAGATGAGAAAGTTAGGCTCAACAAGATTAAGGTACTTGCCCAGTTACACAGCTCAGAATTATCAAAGGCATTATCTGAACATGGGCATTCCTAGGTTTAAATTGAAAGCTCTGCCTACTTTTAAAGAGGACTAAAATTTAAGATCTGATTGAGTCTCCAATCAAAAAAATTCAATGTTTCCCCGTGTCTTGTAGATAAAATACCAAACTTTCTCCCCAGGTTTGAAAGACCTTCATATTTTGCCTCCCATCTGCCTTGTAGTTTTATGTCATATAGTTCTGCACCCACTTCACTCTGTATCTACTACGCTACTTGGTTCAAACTACCAAGAAATAAGAAGCTTCTCCCCAACCCGGGTTAAGCTCATTTTCTCTAATTTTGCCACCAAGTTGCTAACTCAAGCCTTGGGGTGAATGGGATATTTAGGGATGACTAGCAATTCTGCTATGAGGGCCTTTTCAGAGAATGCATTATGATGAAATTGAAGAAGGCCAAATTGGCTAGATAGTAAATTGTAGGCAAGACTGCAAATCTGGAGTAAGGTTATTAAAAGCTTTAAAAGTCATTTTATAATTGATCCTAGAAGTCATAAAGAAGCATTACAATGTATTCAATCCCTAAAGAGTTTGGTTAGATCTGAGCATAAGGAAAATCTCTGTCATCTGTGGGGAGAATGAATTGAAAAGAAGAGAGAGGAAGGCCAGGAGACCAATTAAGAACTCATTATAATAGTTCAGGAAAAGATAATGAGGGCCTGAATTAAGGTAATGATTATGTAAGTAGAAAGGAGAGATGTATCTGAGAGATGTTTTAGGGGTAGAAATGAGAACATTTAGAAGTACAGGGTGAAGAACAGTGAGAAGCTAAGGATAATGCCAAGTTTGAAAATCTAAAAGACTAAAAGGATGGCAGAAGTCTGGATAGGAATAGAAACATTATTGTAAGAAGAGAACTAGTTCTGTTTTGGAAATTTTGAGTTGGGGATATGTTTGGGAAATCTAGTTTAAAATGTCCAATATGTAGTAGGTGATGCAAGGCTACAATATAGGGAAGAAATTAAAACTGTATTTCCAAATCTATGAGTCATCACCATGGAAATGTGATTAAACCTATGGATCTACAAGTAAGAATATAAAAAAGGGAAGAAAAGGGCATCTAAAACAGAATTGGGGGTGTAAATAGTAAAGGAGAATTGGGAGTGTAATGCCAGAGAAACTGAGGCAAGATAGAGATTAGAGTTTTTAATATTTTTATTTGGATTTCTGAGAAGGATTGTGCTGGGGGCAGGATGCCCCCAGGGCTGATGTCTAAAGCATCCAGCAGAGAATGTGAGTTCTCAGTGACATATTTATAACTCTTAGCTCAGGTAGCTAAATAAAGGCAGGCAGGGGGAGAGGTGGGGTCCAAATTCTGAGGAGCGGTTATCTCCAGGCAGGGACCATCAATCTGGTTCTGACAGGTGAGGGGTGGGGTAGGACCATAAATTCTTACAAACTGGGCGTTAAGGAGGTATCCAGCTTAGAGCCAGGCAGTCTGGATTTAGAGGTATAAACAATGCCAATTAGGTATCTGAGATAAGACATCTGGAATCAGATTTTCTGGAATGTCAGATCTCCACAGTCCTAATTATCTCAGTTCTAATGGGCAGAAAAGGAGGGTTGCAACCAGGGAAACTGAGGAAGAACAATTTAGGGAAACAGAAGCAGAACAATTTAGGGAAAAGGAGGCAGAACAATTAGGGAAACTGAGGCAGGACCATTAGGGAAATTTAGGACAATAAAAGGAAACTGTGGCACAACAGGAGGCGGGGGGGGGGGGTGAAGAATCATAAAAGAAGATTGAGAATTGATCAGGCAGAAAGAGGGAGAACCCAGAAAGAACACTGTCACAAAAACCCCAGAAAGGAGAAAGTATACATATAGGAGATATTGGTTAATAGCAACAAAAATTGTAAAACAAACAAATAAACAAACAACAACAACAACAACAACAACAACAAAAACATGAGAAGAAAGGTGAGGAAGGAATTGAAATTGAGTTGACTATATGTCAATGTTATATTTATATGTGTGAGTGTGTAAAGTGATGTGAACTGGATTTTTTGATATATATATATATATATAATTTAGATAATAGTATTACATTCCCTGTTAGTTAAAAGTTCTAAAGATAAGATGTAGTTGATCAGTCAATAAGTATTATTAAACAATTAAAGGTAAACTGAGATAAACATTAATGAGAAAGAAAGGCAACATAAACAACCAACCAACACTCCCCAAACAACCAATTCCTGCTCTCAAAGTGCTCACAATCTAAAGAGATTATGTGCAAACTATAATGTATAAATAAGATATACACTGAATAAATTGAGAGCAATAATAGAGCGAAGACATTGAGGTTAGGGAGAGCTAAAAAAGTTCTGAAGAAAGCCAGAGAAGTTAGCATGTAGACATGAGGAAGAAGAATCTTTTAAGCCTTGGTGACTCCTAGAGAAAATATTCAATTCAATTCAATCTAGAGACATGTGCCATGAAGGAAAGACAGCCCGTTTCTTTGGATTTACAGCATATGTATAAGGGAGTAAGGTAAAAACAAGAAAAGTAGAAAGGGTTCAGGTTATGAAAGGTTTTGAAAGCCAAATAGTGTTTTTTTTTTGTTTTTTTTTTTTTGGATTCTGATGGTAATAGGGAGTCACAGGAGTTAATGATCTAAGTTGTATTTTAAAATTATCATTGTGACAGCTGAGTAGAGGACAGATTAAAGTGAGGAGAGATTGGAGGCATGGAAGACAACTCCCAAAAAAATTTACAATTTTTGTTGCTATTGACCAATATCTCCTATATGTATTTGTTCATGAATGGCAGCCTCAGAGGAAAGAAGGTGATGAGGTCAGATTTCAGCACCAAATAATGAGATCATGGTTTCAATTCCTAGTTTGAAATATACATGTGACAAATTCACTATAGCCATTTCTTTGGCAAAAGGTAAGTTTATTTAGGGGAAGAGGTTATAGATAAAATAACAGGTAAAATAGATAAAATAATAGGTAAAATAGGAAGTATGAAAGAGTTGGAAGAACATATAGTTAGTAAGGGGAAAAAAAAATTCCCCAATGAAACTCACAGTTAACTAGGAGAAAGGAAATAACTCAAGCCATTGACTGTCAGCTTAGAGTTATAAAGGAGTTTAGCAAACTAACCAGAGCTAGCTAAAGTAAGGAATAAGGCAGCATTAAAAGGAAAGCACTATTAGGGAGTGAGAGTACCTCATAGTGGGCTTAGTCCTGACAAGAACTTATCAAAGATCTTCATCATGAACAGATCTTTGAGCATACCTCCAATCCTGTGGAGGTTTCTCAGGGAATCAGGGAAGTAATGGTGGGAACTTAGAGGGGGAGATCAAGGAGGAACCGGATGGAAGATCTATAAGACCTGGTCCCAGACCTTTCTAAAGATATAGTAATTAATATCTCAAAATATTGTTTAAAGAAATTCACAGGTTGGGATGTGGGGGATAAAGACTCTTATCCAACTTAAAATCAGAAATCTCAAGGTAAAAAGCAAAAAAAAAAAAAAGTATTTATTACCATCGCTCTAAAAGGGCAACTCCCAACAGACAAGGCAATAATCAGTAGAGAAGTACAAAGCACAAGCTGCAAACATAAGTTATATAAACCCTAAAGCAGAAGCAATCACCTCTTCCCCCTCCCCCCCCCCCCACACCCCTTCTGATCTTTTCTCACATTGGTTGGCAAGTTCTAATTTACTCAGAGACTAAATATTGACCTCAGAAGAGTTTACCACATTAAGTATTTAAATGCTAATGAAAAGATGGAGGGTAAAGGAGACAGGAGAGGTATTCATTTATCTAAGATAATGGAACACCAGTTTATTATTATTATTATTATTTTAAATTTTATTTTCTAATAACTTTTTATTGACAGAACCCATGCCAGGATATTTTTTTTACAACATTATCCCTTGCACTCAGTTCTGTTCCAATTTTTCCCCTCCCTCCCTCCACCCTCTCCCCTAGATGGCAAGCAGTCCTATACATGTTAAATATGTTGGGTATATCCTAGATACAATATATGTTTGCAGAACCGAACAGTTCTCTTGTTGCACAGGGAGAATTGGATTCAGAAGGTAAAAATAACCTGGGAAGAAAAACAAAAATGCAAATAGTTTACATTCATTTCCCAGTGTGGAACACCAATTTAACTATAGCTCAACTTGTTATTGCAAAGTCTGAAGTCATAATTAGGGCATAGATCAAGACCACATTTTTATGAGAGGTCTTTACTCAGTTTATCCCATTCAGGGAGTTATAAAAAAGATAGTTTGGGAATTGATATATCTGATAAATAGCCAGATGGACTTCTTCCTGACAAGGGAAGAGAGATCTCCACATCAAAGGAAATCTCAGTTATTCATTAATTTAATAAACATTTATTAGGTGCCTGCTTTGTGCCAGTCACAAAACTAAGTAATGCCGATACAAAAATGAAAAAAAACCAAAACACAACATACAGTTCCTGTCCTCAAAGACTTTAAAATCTAATATATAACACAGAAAGGGAGAAGAGGAGGAAAATCCAAAGGAGTGCAGTTGGATGGAAAATGAAAAGATGCTTATCTAAGCAAAACCAGGAGCAGGGCATAGAAGTAGATTTTTGATAGTGCATTCTATACTGTCCAATTCACAGATATTGAATGCCTTGAGTTCCCAAATTTCCCTACCAAAACTTCATTCCCCTTCCACTGCCTCAGCAAAAATCATAAGAGAATAATCATTTAGTCTTAAAGCAAATTAGGCAACATTACCAATTTCTCTGGAAGCATTTGCAATTTAAAAATATTTCTATCACCAAAATGAAATACTTCATTCCTTTTAAAAAATTTTCAAGCATTAAAAAAACAAACAACTCCCTCCTCCCCATCAATTTGAAATTGGCATATCTTTCCAATGACCCTTTGCATAAGTAGAATTTATAGGTTAATTATGTCCCTTTCCTTGAGAAAATCCACAATATACAATCTGAACTTCTAAAACATTTTGATAATTAAATGATAATTTACATTACAGAAGGGTTTATGGGATCATAGTGATGAGATTTAGATTTTGGGAGTCCCTTTGGTCAGGGAACCAAAATATGATGAGGTCTAAATTTAGGGTTGTCAGGGAACCAGATGATGAGATTAGATTCAGGAAACCAAAGTGAGATTAGATTTCCTGGTTGTCAGGGAGTTAAATGATAAGGTCTAGTGGCAGGTTTGGGGTTCAGGGAATCAAATGGAGAGGGTTGGCTCCCCTACATCCCCTTGGGATTTGGCCCATGGGTATGGAGTTTTGAGAACTCCTTTCTGGCAGTGCAGAGATTTTTTGTAAAGGAATTTACAAACCCAAAAAAGCTAGACTGATAAGACAAGGTTTATTATTGGCATTGGGACGTCAGCCTTTGCCATGCATGAACAGAAAGGCTGACTTTCTTAGTAGCAAGGTCCCGACAGAAAGTAAAGTAGTGGAGAAGTCCTGGCAGAGAAGTAAAATTTCTAGTAGAGAGATCCCGACAGAGGAGCATAAGTCTCGTTACGGAAATAGGTGAGGTTAAAGAGAAGTTATCCCTGGAAAAGAATATCATCCCAACAGGCAGAGGCTTGCTATGCCAGGAAGAAAGAGAGTTTCCTTGGCATTTTAGCTCCTCTGCAAAGAGAGGGTTTTAGATTGGCTCTTTTATAATAGAAGCTTTGGCTACAAATCAAAGGAGGCTAGTGGGGGATGGGGGAGGTGGGAGTTCCAAGTTGTCTCCAAGCTGGGTTTCAGCTTGAGCTAGCTAATCCCACCTGGAATTGAATAGAAAATCTTAGAATTGAATGGGTGTTTCTCCAATTCAATGGGATTGATATCTCCAACTCCAGATTCAATTAGCCCCACCTAGGTTACAGAATGAAACTGTCTGTCCTTGGGCAGCATCTTTACAGTGTCAGGGTTTAAGGAGATTTTCTCCCTCAAGGAACTTCAAGTGTTTTACCTCATGGTTCATTCCCAAAATCAGAGAGGGGGAAAGAGAAAGAGTTTGGGGGTTCCCCTCCTCAATAGCAATACAGGATTCACAGTTGGAAGAGACCTTAGAGATCAATTAGTCTAATTACACATTTTATATGAATAGGGAAACAAAGGCCTGGAGAAGAAATTTGCTTAAAGTTACAAAGCAGTTGATCTCCTATTCAAATTCAGGTCTCAAACTCCCTAACCACCTTTCCCTTTCCCCTTTTTTCAAAATGATTTGCCCAAAGTGTTCCTTTAAGTATCATGACTAACTAGAAGAACATTGTAGTATAGGAAAAGACAGCTGGAATCAGGGAATCAGAGAGTTAGATTTTTCTATTTTACCTAAACCTAAATGACCTTAGGCAAGTCATTTCTCTTGAGTTTTATTTTAAAGTGAGAGGTAGAATAGATGTTCTCTGAAATCTCTGCCAACTCTAATCTATGATCTCTCATTAAAATTTTATGTTCCACTCAATTTTTTAAGGAATACATCTATTACATAAAGCAAAGTATTGACCTACATTTTGCAAATTAAGCCTGTATAAGATACATAGATCTTGATGCTGAAACTCTATTAAGTAGGCTAATTTTTAGCTTGACCTTAGGAAACTCAATAACAGTGCCATTATTGTATGAAGAATATTTCTAAGAGTGTGTTTTCTGTGGTTTGAATATAATAAAAAGTTTTGCTCTCTAGACTAGTGCTGCCAGGACAATTCAGAATCTACAAAAAAAATTTGGAAAGAAAGGAGAGGGATCATGCTTAAAGATTACAGGGATTTGAAGTCTATCCCTCCTATTAAAGAGTGGTTTGTCAAATGGCCCCATCATTGGTCAACTAGCATTGTAAATTTGCATCATGTACTTTTGTGATTATTGTAAGTTACTTTTATTTATGTTTTACTATCTTGTTTAAATTTGACTGATTAAAAAGATATCCTTATACAAAAAATTACTAGTATATTTTTATACTGAGTGCTTGCACTAGAAACCCAAATGGATAAATAAAGCCTCAGCTAGCTTTATGAGCTACCTTTTTTGAAGCCCCTGGATGAGATAAGCAAACCAACCTTTTCTGAAAGGATTAGAAAGGAAATCTATTGTTCTAATGTTAATGTATTTGCCTGTTGAAAAGAAAAGCCTGACATCCTTCACACTCCCAGATTCTCCCCCTTCCAACTGCCACACATCCCCATGCTTTCATTTTCTGGAGCTTTTTTTTTTTTTTTTTTTTTTGTCTTTTTTGTCTCCCCCTTCCTCTTACAAAGCAGATACTTTACTGCCTCTAAAAGAATTGGTGTGTAATGGTTATTGTTAAAGCCATTTAAACAGCATACAGCTTTATTTTATTGTATGTGCTCCTATTTTTCACTAATTGCCATGGCATCATTCCTGAACCCACCTGTGCTAAGCCCAAATGACTGGGCCTGCTTAACAACTTGTTGCACTTCAAGTTTTCTTTCCTCCTTTTTAAGGACTTAGATGCAAAGGTTAAAAGCGAAGTGAGGTTTGGTTCTCCTACCGTGTTTCCCCGATAATAAGACACTGTCTTATTATTTTTTTGGACAGAAAAACACCAGAGGGCTTATTTTCAGGGGAGGGCTTATTTTAATGAACATTGACAGCAATTTTAATAAACAGGTAAATGTGACCAAAAAAAGTACCTTTATTCAATAATGATCATGTCATCTTCTTCAATAACATCGTCATAAGTGTCCATACCCTGAATTCCATCCTGGATGTCTTGCACCTCTATTTCCTTCAGAAGAAGTGGACCCAATCTGTCATGTCCAGCAATATAGCTCTCTTTAAATGAACATGTCTTGTCCAGGTAACCTGCTCGTAGTGCCTTGGTGACATAGCTGTCAGTAATTTTATCCCATGACTTCTTCACCCAAGTCACTACTTCTTGCAGACAGGGCTTCACAAAGTTTCCACGCTGATTTCTTTCCATTCTATTTTCAATATAGTCATTGATTTCCATGTGCAAATGGTCCTTGAATGGCTTGTTTATTGCAATATCAAGGGTGTGGAGATAGGCAGTCATTCCTGTAGGAATCGTTACTTGATCTATTCTTCTCTCTGCAAGGAAGTTCTTCATTTCTTTAGCGCGGTGCGTGCTGGCTGAGTTCTTCTTTTATCCTCCATCATGCCCCCTGAGTTCTTCTTTTATCCTCCATCATGCCCCCTCACTCCTGCTTACATACTGGGTTTTTATGTTGTCCTGCCTCAGCTCTCCTCTGTGGCATTGCTCTCAATGGCGCCAGCAAGCAAATCACTGGGGAAGAACAGGATGACATGCTCACTGCTGCAGCTCTGATTGGATGCAGCTCGGAGCGCAGCATGCATTTCCCCCCGGGAGGGTAGGGGTGGGGTGGGGGGGAATGGTGCATACAGAAGGTACCGTAGTGTAGCGTGTAGTGCAGGGGATCACCTTCACTACAGTAGCAATCTCAAAAGGGCTTATTTTCGGGGGAGGGCTTATTTTAGAGGAATCTTACACAGTAAGGGGAGGGCTTATTTTCGGGATGGGTCTTATTATCAGGGAAACACGGCATGTCTCCTTCATTATCTGTCTCATGGTCATTTATTGACGCCTTATTAGAAGTACAGGCAATAATACCTTAGGCAGATAACATTTGAAGGGAATTAAAAAAAAAAAAAAAAAACTTGGGGAAGATTATTGAATGAAAATACAGAAATGTGAATTCTGGTCCCAGTACTATCACTGATATATTATCTTATCTGAAAGGGGGCATGACAGAGTGAAAAGAAAACTAGATATGAAGAAAAAAGACATGGCCTCAACTCTAGATTATACTATTTGCTAGCTATGTAACTATGGTATAATGCAAAGGCACAGACTCTGAAGTCAAATTGATGTAAAAGGAATCTGTTTCCTGATCTTTTTTGGGGGGACCCTAAATCTCAAACTCTCCTGGCTCTGGGAAAACTGCCTTGTTCCCAAGGAAAACTCTCTCTTCCAATTGATCTGGAAATCACTTTGGTCTGGAAAACAATCACCACCTTTATTGATTTCAAAATTAGCCTCTCAATTGCTCCCTACCCCCAAGCTATAGGAGGCTAAATAGAAATCAAGACTCTGTATCCCAAACTTCTTTATCTTCCTAATCAGGAAGCTGACAATGGACAGAGCTGCTCAGTGAAAATAAACCCATTTTTGTCAAACCTCAGTTGCAGACTGGGACTGCGAATTCTTTGGTAAAATCTGCAACATAGGCCTGAGGATCCCCATTGCTGTTAGAGTATCTTACCCCTCAACAGAATGACTTGGATTCAAATCCTACCTCTGTTTATTACTAGGTGTATGATAGTGGACAAATGAGTTAATCTTGCTGGACTCATGTTTCTTCATTTGCAACATAAGAGGATTGAACTAAATGTCCTTCAAGAGTACTTCCAAATGTAGACATGTGGTCATGGACAATCTCTAAGCCTGATGAGGTCCTTGGTCCTGGGTAGCTGGGTAGGTTGTAAAGGAGGGGCATTAATAGGAGACTGCTTGAATTACTGCAAACAATCTGGAAGCCAAGCTACCCCCTGAGGCAAGGAGGAAAAGTTTTGACAGAATTATCTCTTCTTTTAGTGGACCATTTGTTTTTAAGTGGGTTTTTGTTATCCTTAAGAGACAAAATTATCAATATCCCTTCCCTTCCCCCTTCTACCTCACAAGTTATTGCATCCAATCAGAAGGTCCCTAGATTATTTTTCACCTATAAAAGAACCTACTAGTATCTGACATTCACTAATTCCTTTTTAGGAATTTAATCTGCTTACCAAGCATCACAATGGTTCATAAGGTATTTAGTCCCGCCATATTGCCTTTTCCCCCTTGTTATGGCATTTCCCCTCTTGTTAAGGGAGAGTTCCACTAAGTAACATAGCCCTTGTCTTTCCCCCTGTTAATTGCTAAACTCATTTTTGAAATATAAATAAAAATGAAATCTTTACCTCTTGATTTTGTGATGGTCCAACTCTACAAATTCTTTTGAGATATCTTTTGTCACTAGCCTGAAACCCCAATATATTCTGGGAGTCAACCTCTGCTTCTCATTATCACTAATTACAGTCTCAGTTTATCTGTAAAATAAGAATTCAGTTTAATTTTTAAATTTTCTCACTTATGAATGGGACCAGGTTAAGTTTTCTCAAAAAGTCTATGAGATAAAATAGGTCAAATCTTAGGTCTAAGTCACATGATCCCTATTCCCAGTAGTATGCATGATGAGGTTCTGCGCAGGGCAGGGAGTTGTGGGAACCCCCTTCTGGTTGGCGTAGGTCCTTCATAAATGAATTTACAAACCTAAAAGTTAAACTGGTAAAAGATGTTTATTATTAGAACTGAGAAATCAGCTTTTGTCTGCTGATTTCCTTAGTGTCAGAGTAGCCGAGAAATCCTCTAGCAGAGAAATCCTGACAGAGAGGTGAATAAGGTCCTGTCAGGGAAATAGGTGAGAGAGATAAAGAGGGAGCGGGCAGAGGGTGGCAGCTATTCCAAGAAGAGAGAGGTTCCTTGGCATAATTTCTGCTTCTAGGTCCTCTGCAAGGAGTTGGGCTGAAGGAAGCTTGTTATATGGGTAGTTGTTGGTGGGGGCTGGGAGCAGTTTTGAGTTGAAATCAAAATAGAGAATCTTCCAATTGAATGAATGTCCCTGGACTAATCTCCAATTCAATAGAGAAGTGGTCCTGGACTCAACTAGTCCCACTCAGATATCAGAATGAAACCACTTTATCTTGATTCCCTGGGGTGGGTCTCTCAGGGAGAGCTTCTCTGAGGAAGTTTCTCAAGCTCTTCTCACCCCCAAGTTTGAGAGAGAGTTTTAGGGCTCCCCTCCTCATGCAGAGTCTGAAGATCAGGCACATGATTTCTAGACCTGGAGGTCTAGAGCAAAATGTTAAACCTTAAGTCAGCTACAAGAAGTGACTTGACCCACAGGAAGCAGACAACATTGGTGACCATTGATTAATGATGATTTCTTCTTTTTAGTCTATCCAATGAAAAGGCTTAGGTCTTTTGCTTTCCTGTTTCCAGCTTGTAAGGTCAGGCACATATTGGGAGCTGAGATGTTTCCTGGATGTGCTTGGGCCTCTCTCTGCAATAAAGGCTTTCTCTTTGTATCTGAAGAGGTCTCTGATTAGTTAATTTGGGGAAGGGGTCTAGCACCCTTCTCCCACACCTATAATAAGAGAGGTTTGACTAAATGAGTTCAAAATTTCCTTTATAGATAAGGAATCTGAGAATCAGAAAAAGTTAAGCTATTTATTTATCTAAGGTCACATTAGGAATAGTTTGTGTCAATCAGGACTTAAACCTAGCTCTTAAGTGTCTAGTGTCTATTGTACTAAATAGGACATTTAATAAACCCTAAAATGCTAGGTACTGTGCTAGATATTAGGGATACAAAGGCAAAATAAAAATAATCTCTACCCTCATAATACTTATATTGCCTACCTCTCAGGATGGTTTTAAAGATCAAAACCAGAAAATGATCTCAAGACAGAAATAAATAAACTTCCATTCATATTTAAAGGATCTATGATTTTTTTTCCTAAGGAAAAACTCAGTCAACACTGATTAGAAGATTTTATGCCCAACAAAAAGTCTTCTGGGATAGCTTAGGTAAATAATTCCTTAACCTGCAGACAGCCAAATGATAAACCTAGCTAATTTGGCCCTTGAAAAATACAAATATGGTCCAGTACAAGATAAATTCTCAAAATTTTTTTAGCTTGCTGGGATTTGACAGATCTTAGACTCTACTGATTTAATGATATAGGCTGCTCTCAAAGTCATGATATTACAAAGAAGGATATACATTAGTAGCAATATCTAAATATGTTATTATTTTTGTTTCCCATTATTCTATTCCAGTCTGTCCAATGCCCACAAGATGGAATCAATCAACCAACATTTATTAAACACCCACTACTTGCCAGGCAATCTGCTAAGTACTGGACATATAAATACAAAGAAGATGGCTATGTTCAAGATGCTTATATTCTAATTGAAGTGACAAGTGGAGCTAGAGTATTAGGAATTGTTTTATTAAGATATTTGCAGTTTAGTAGATAGAGTATCAGCTCTGAAGTCAGGAGGACCTGAGTTCAAATCTGGCCTGAGACACTTAATACTTCTTAGTTGTGTGACGCTGGACAAGTCACTTAACCCCAAGTGCCTCAGGGGGGCGAAAAGATATATGCAGTTTAACTGCTGAAAGGGACAGAAAATAAAACAAAAATGTTCAAACCTATGTGTAAAAAAAAGTGCTTAATTAAGATGTGAGTAGTTTGGCTTGACAAGAAGGGTAGAAAATAAATATTCTAAAATCAAAAAAGATTATACTACATTGTAAAAGATATAAAGTAATGTCTTTTTTATGTGCTAAAAGAACATAAGGTGATCTTTTATTTACTAAAAAAATATAAAATGTAAATGTAAAATCATATAGTTTTTAGAGACAAAACAATAAGAGAATAGGTTTGAGGACCTAGACATGGCAGATATCATAGGACTTTGTCTTTTCTTAGCTTATTTATAAATGATTGATTTTCAGGATTTAATGGTAAAAATCTTGATGGGTTGAATCAAGTACCTTAAGACAATAGGGCAACAAGGACTTGTTTTTAACATTTCAGAAAAGGACAGACTCTTTGAAGGTTTTCTTTTTCACATCATGAGGCAAGGATAGTGATTGAGTTCCAGAATTCTGACATGAGCTATTAAAATCATGAAAAGAAACATTTATGTGAACTGATGCAAGCAAAATAAGCAAGACCAGGAAAACAATATGTGCAATGACTACAACAATATAAATGGAAAGAACTCAAGGTACAAAATAATTAATGATGAATATTGTTAATAGGTACTAAAGAAAAGATATTTGGACAGGGGTCCATAAGTATGAAAAATTGCATATGACATGAAATTTTTAGGATGTGTTGATAAGTTTTACTGATTTTTTTCACTTCTTTCTCTTTTTTCCTCTTAAAATACTTTGTTATAAAGATTGGACCCTGGAAGGGAATCATATGTCACTCTCATAGCAGGAAAATTCTAAGTAATGAAAAAACTCAAATTATCACCAAAATCTATTAAACATTAAATCCTAGAATATAGTAAAAATCTGGATGGAGGGGGTCAAGCATAATCAAATTCATATCTGGCTTCAGATACTAGCTGTGTAACCCTGGGCAAGTCACTTAAATCTGTTTATCTCAGTTTCTTTCTTTCTTTTTTTTAATAACTTTTTATTGATAGAACCCATGCCAGGGTAATTTTTTACAACATTATCCCTTGCACTCACTTCTGTTCCTGATTTTTCCCCTCCCTCCCTCTCCCCCTCCCCAGAGGCAAGCAGTCCTATACATGTTAAATAGGTTACAGTATATCCTAGATACAATATATGTGTGCAGAACTGAACAGTTCTCTTGTTGCACAGGGAGAATTG
Organism: Antechinus flavipes; assembly: GCF_016432865.1. NCBI lineage: Eukaryota > Metazoa > Chordata > Mammalia > Dasyuromorphia > Dasyuridae > Antechinus > Antechinus flavipes. The sequence goes on along the minus strand of NC_067400.1, from coordinate 295,891,940 downwards.
GATTCAGAAGGTATAAATAACCCGGGAAGAAAAACAAAAATGCAAGCAGTTTATATTCATTTCCCAGTGTTCTTTCTTTGGATGTAGCTGCTTCTGTCCATCCTTGATCAACTGAAACTGAGTTAGGTCTCTTTATCGAAGAGATCCATTTCCATCAGAATACATCCTCAAACAGTATCGTTGTTGAGATGTATAATGATCTCCTGGTTCTGCTCATTTCACTTAGCATCAGTTCATGTAAGTCTCACCAATCCTCTCTGTATTCATCCTGCTGGTCATTCCTTACAGAACAAGGATATTCCATAACATTCATATACTACAATTTACCCAACCATTCTCCAATTGATGGGCATCCATTCATTTTCCAGCTTCTAGCCACTACAAACAGGGCTGCCACAAACATTTTGGCACATAGGCCCTTTCCCTTCTTTAGTATCTCTTTGGGGTATAAGCCCAGTAGAAACACTGCTGGATCAAAAGGTATGCACAGTTTGATAACTTTTTGTACCTCAGTTTCTTTGTCTAACAAATGAACTGGAGAAGGAAATGGCAAGCCACACACAAATATCTTTATTAAGAAAACCTCAAACAGGGTCACAAAGGGTCCGACATAATAGAATAAATTTAAAGAAAATGATAGCCAATATAATAGTATTAGAATTATTTATATTCTCTTTTAATAGTTATTGTATATAAAAATAACTCATCAGCGCTTCATCAGTTTTGAAATAGAAGTTAACTAAGTGGTTGTGCTTAAGATCTGGGAGTGCCATAACTGTGGATAAGTGATTTTGTGTAAGTGGAAATCACATCAATGAAGGATAGATTTATAACTGTGAGTAAAGGAGGAGTGGATTCTCCAACTATAGGTTTATACTTAGTAATTCAAATGAGATTGAGTATAGTGATGTGGTACTGGTCCTTTTCTTGGAACCCTGACCAACATTCAGATTGTTTGGGGTGAGTGAGCCAGCTAACAAAGAAATTAAGTGGCTCATGCTTTATGCAAGATACTGTGGTTTTGAGAAATTTAACATGCTCAATTCATAAACATATACAGAATAAACATAAAGACAAAATACAATGTAATCTGGGAGTACTTATTTCTACTTCTGTGCTTTTGCTTATGTAGCTGTTTATCTCAAATCTCCTTTCTTTATTTTTCTTTCCGTTTGACTACTCAAATCCCACCAACCTTGCCTCTACCAAGCATTCTCAAAAATTTAAAACTTCTTATCATTTCCTACTATGAATTTCTTCACATTAACCATTTGGGCATTTGATCACAGAAAATCTTTTCTTCTTAGATAACAAGCATATATTAATCACACACCTGGCTAGACACTGCACAAAGCATTATTAGAGATAAAAAGAAAAAAAGAAAAAGAAAGAAAAGAAACAGTTCCTGCTTCTGAAGGACCTCACACTCTAATGAGGGAGACAATATGTAAACAACTATGAACAAGAGATAAATGGAATATCCCAAAAGCCTTAGCACAGTTGATATATCAATAGCTTAAAATACCTATATTTTAGTCTTTTAATAGTTGAAAACTATATTGAAACTTTTAGGATGCCCTGTATCCAGGCTAAAATAGGGGTTGTGACAAAGAGAAGGTAATAAGAAAGAAAGAGGACTTTGAAAGAATGTTGGTAGAGGTGAAACTTTACCTAAAAGTTGGCAGAAGATAGGAAGGGGAGATAAGGATGAAGAAAGTTAGAGGCTTGGGGGACAACCAGTGAAAATACTTAGTCAAGAGATCTGGTTTCCTGTGAAGGAAACAGTAAGGAGGCCAGAGTCACTGGATCCCAGAGTGTATGAAGGGGGAAGATGGGGTAAGAAGACTGAAAAAGTAGGAAGGGATCAGGTAACAAAGAGCTTTATTTAAAAACCAAATAGGAGTGGGGTATATTTTTCATCCTAGAAGTAATAGGAAGCCACTATTGGTCCTGGAGAGTGAGAGGCCAGATCTGTCCTTTGGGAAGATCAGTTTGAAAACTGAGTGAGGGATAGATTCGAATGGAGAGAGACTTGAGTCATTAAGACCAAGCAAGAAGTCTCTTCTACAAGTTTAGGTGTGAGGAGTTGAGGGCTTGAAACAGGTTGATTGATGCCTGTCTGAGTAGAAGAGGGGCTATATACAAGACATGGTAAAAGGTAGTATTGACAAATATTAGCCAAAGTTTGGATGAAATTGGTGGTAAGAATGGGGAGTCTTCCCTTTTCAACAAAATTGTAATTTCCTGGAGGTCAAGTGTCAAGCCAAACTATCAGTAGTCATTGATTTGAGATGCCAGACTAGAAGCCAAACTCTGCAGAACCAAGGCAAAGATCAAGAATCAAATGTAGGATCAAACTAAGCAGACATTCTGGAACCACAGAAGTTGTAGAAGCCAATGGTCAAAGATGGCATAGAGGATCATATATATATATATATATGTATATAATATACATATATATATATATATTTCTCTCATTGTCATATAGTAAAACTAAATAGTATATTTGTTGAATGAATAAAAGGACAGTTGATCTTTACCTGGGCTAACATTTTGTTACCTCATACATTTTACCAAAAGAGAAACATGTGGCAATGCATATAAAACATATAGAGCAAATATAATTTCAAGTGCCAATTCATTAATGGTAATGCTATGCCATTTGCCCTCTATGGAAATCTTTTTTTTTTTTTTAGTTTAAAATTATGATGTTGAACTAGATATACTTTCTTTAGGTTTCCAAATCCAAGTCCTAAAAGGAATTGTTTACTTACTATGAAATCAAGCCCAAGAATAGCATATAGCTTTGGGCAGTGAGGGTAAGCTTCATTGTTGCATCGGAAACTGTGTAAAGCAGTCATCCTCTCTCCTGCTCAGTTCAAGATTTAAATTATTATTATTTTTTTAATAAAGAAGGAAAGTCCCTGCACAAAAGACCAAAATATCCTAAATTTATTGATATTTGACTAGTAAGCATAATAAAGTTTTTTATGTGTGGCAGATTTACCTCCATAATCAAATTTTGGCTAAGTCAATATTGAGAACTATTTGCTATATTTGTAGTGGACAGAGCATAATTTCTTAAAGCAGAGGACATAGATTTGATCCCTTCTTTTGCCATTTAACTGTACATTCTTGAGCAAATCTGGGTCTCAGTATCCCCAACATAAGATCATCCTAAAGTCCTTTATCACTATAAATCTTTGATCCTATGGCATACAGAGGTGTACCAAAATGAATTTTTTTTTTTTTTTTGGTAGTAGTGAGCTTACTGTCAATGAAAGTGTTCAAGCAGAGTCATGATACCTGGTCATCTTTCATGTATGCAGTGAAGAGAGTCCTGAATCAAGAGATAGACTGGAAAAGAAGAACCTTAAGATTACCTCCAAATACTAGGCATTTATGGTTTGACAATTAAAATGAATTTTCATTTTCTGATCAAGACAGTACCTTTTATTGATTATCTCCAATTTATTTTGTATATGTCTTATTCACATAAAGGATGCTTATGTTTTGTCTCTTCTATTAGACTCTGACCTTCTTGAGATCAGAGATATATTATTTTGTCCCTTTTTGGATTCCCCTGTGCTTAACACAATGCTCTCTCTCTCTCTCTCTCTTTCTCTCTCTCTCTCTCTCTCTCTCTCTCTCTCTCTCTCTCTCTCTCTGTATGTATGTATATATATATATTATTAAGCATCTTGAGTAGATGCTTAATAAATGCTCATTGACAGATATGAAAATGGGAAAATTCTATATGTTTTAGACAGAAAAATATATCCAGTCAGGGATTAAAAATTTTGTCATAGATTGATGTTTTTAAGTGTATAACCTTCCCATAGAGATGGATGAAAATATAGTCTTTAAATAAAAATTAGTTCAATTTTTAAAGAGAAAATCATGGATCAGTGAGTGACAAAAACATGTCATATTTACTTTCTCAGAAAATGTTCATAAGCATTTTAAAGGACACAGAAGCTCCAACAATACATATTTACACGAACGTAACCATTTTGCACTGGACCAAATGATCCTGACCAGGCAGGAAATCTGCATATTGTAACCTTTGGTTAAAAGGTCTGCATTTTCATGTTGTGTCCTGTAGCAGCAAAGAGACTGTGAGTGACTGGTAGAATCTCCATTTTGTGTGTTTCACTGACAGTCTGAGGTTTATATGACAGAGAAAAATTCACTTTTGTAGAGCTCCATTGACTTGAAATTCATATTATGTTTAAATGTCTTTCAGATTAAATTTATTAGCAATTCCTTAAAAAACCAACACCTGCAGGATGCAAATTGATATCCAGTTAGGGATATGTTGACATTTGAAATAAAAGATTAATGGCAGTATCATCTAAAGGGACTACAAGTCAATCTTTCTACTCTTTACATTGACATGGTTCCCCCCAAAAGAACCACATCAGGTTTAATATTTAACTTTGAGATGAAGAAACTTAGGTTGGGCTCAGAAGGTAAAGAAAAATAATGGTTGAGGGAGACAGTGGATGACTTATAGAGAGTCAATAAATAATCTATAGACTCTAATATCTTGTATCTCAAAATGCTGAAATAAATACCCAGAGTCAATCTAGAGTCTTTGGAACAAATTTTGTGAAAACCTATATGTCAGATGAAGTGTCTAAAGTTTAGAAAAGAGCAAACTAATGCCCAAAGAAATGGGGGAAAAAACATTAACCAGAGAATTAGCAGTTGTTTCACATAAATTTTATGCTCTGGAAAAAAAACAAAAAACAGAAGGTAAAATTAAAAAAAAAATTCCTCTAGAAGAGTTTTAAGTCACTTTTATAATCAATTAGTTCAACCTTCTCACTTCACAGGGAAAAATTGAGGCCTACAAATGACTTACCCAAGAATACAACAGTGAAAAGTTTTTGAATGGCCTGTTATTCTAAGACCAGTTCTACTTTTGTTATACCATGATAATTTCCCAGATAAATGAGTAACTCAAAGTTTCTTAAAGAGCAAGTAATTTTTATTTAAACTCATTCTCTGACAGTGTTTGACCTGATTATACTTTTCAATTATTCTTTATCTATTTTGACTATAAAAATCAACTTTTTTTGATTTATTTCTTTTTTGATGTACTCATCAGTCAATAGAGAAAACCATGACCTGGAGAACATAGTTTTTAGAAAAATGAGAAGATTTCTCAAAGGTTTGAACTCAGAATGTAAGAGCAAGTATATTTAATTGGAGATGATACTGAGAATCCAGTACTGTACCTGGACCTAATATTTAACATTTTCTCCGGTGGCTGGATAATGGAATAGGGGAAATTCCGAATTGCTTTAGAATATGGACATCAAAATTTAAAAGCTACTTTGACAGTTAGGGTTGAGAAATGAACTCAGCTGGATAATATTCAATAAGAACACATTGAGGACACAAAAATTAAATGGAAGACGGATTAAATTTGAGAAGGCAGGCAAGATCTGAGGGGCCAAGAAGTTAATAAGTGGGCTTGTGTTGGCAGGATAATTATATTAATTATTGATGATCTGTAGTAACAAACAGAATCAGAGCTTCGAGAAAATGTGAAAGAAATTAGAATGATTTATTCTACAGAACAGAAGCTTGAGGAAGGAGTTTAACTGCAAGTTAACAAAGGAGTTTGTGTAACCCTCCCCTATAATTTCCTTTAAAATATAGATTCTGGGACATTTAAGCAACAAGATAGCAGATTAGACATTTTTTTCTGATCACCATAACTACCCAAAACTTTCCAAAATGGAAATGTATCAAAGATAAAGCAACTTCAGCTGTTTCTATGATCTATGATCAGGAAGAATTCCTCCCACCCCTAAAAAGATGAGACAAACCCCAAACACAGGAACTAAAAGTCACTAAGGTGCCCCCCATATATTTCCCACACTGTCAGTGAGGCCACATTAGCAAATCCAAAAACTTGACATAAGTTTACATCCTCTTCCTCCTGTTACCACTATGTCCTGTTCCTCCCTTCTTTCCACTTTCCAATGTGATAAAGACCCCAACAGCAAGCTATGGAAATTTCTTAATAGCCAGGGCTTCTAATTAGCCAGATTGGCTACAGCCCCTTAGGAGTAAAAAGACTTATGGCTAATGTAATTCAGAAAGAAATATGCTGCAAAATTCTAAACTGTTTTTTGGAAAGCAGGCTCTGAAATGCTGGTTCTGGTTCACAAAACAAAAAAACAGAAACTTAAAAATGCTCCTAAGATTTATGGGAGATGAAGATTTTATGTTGTATGAAGCTTAGGGGTTTTGCTGCTTGAAAAGTCTACTTGTCCCCGGAGGGAGAGAAGTTGGAAATCTTGGGGACAAATGGCACCCACAGCAGTAAGAGAACATGGATACAGGGAGGAGATTTCCAGGTATATGTAGGGGGAAAAAGTTGAACAAGAGAGAGTGCATATGAGTGGGAGAGGGGAGCTGCCTTACACAGGAACACTATCCTTTCTGATACATGCAATAAAGGTCATTGCTCTGAGAGAGAAGTACAACAGAAAAGCAGGATGCAAGAGAGGCACATCTTGCAAGGCAGTTGTAGAAAAAGCCTAGAGGGCAGAGCCTGACATTGATACTTTGAAAACTTTGCTGCAAAAAACTTTTTGGAGCAAAAAGAGTAAAGAGAGAGATCAAATGCTAATGGAGCCATGAATCAGGGACTTAAATTCTAGTATAAACAGAAAGAGAAACTGTATAATGAAGAAAGTGAAAAAATCCTTTTATAAAAAGGGCACAAAAATGAAATTTTTAGAAAATGAAAAGAGGAGATGCTAATAAAGGAGAAAGAGCCAGTAGAAATATGACTATCTTAAAAAAAAAAAGATTAAAATAAAATAATTGATGGAATGTGATACTGTGTTTATAGCACAGGGAGGGAGAAACTATACTTGGGAGGGAGAAACAATTTTAGAGATGGAGAAAAAGATAAACCTAAATTTCATAACTTTAAATATGAATTAAACAATATACTAAAATGAAAGAGTAACAAATTATATATGAAAACAAATCCCTACAATGGGATGCTTTTAAAAATATATATTTAACAAACAAAATCATGCATAAAATAAAACTGAGGGGATGAAAAAAATTATTATGCATCTAATGAATTTAAAACGAAAGTTTCCCAGAAATGTTTGTATATATTTCATCCTTTACATATTTATTATTTTTATGATTGTCCATTAACTCATTCTTTTAAGATTTTATTTTAAAGTAAAGAAAACTATATCATGTCTTACTCTCTTCCATGTTTCAGATTTTATTTTTTTTAAAATGCATTCTTTTGGGGCAGCTAGATAGGATAGTGGATAAGAACACTGGTCATGGAGTCATGAGGACCTGAATTCAAATCTGGTCTCAGACTTATTAGCTATGTGATCTTGAACAAGTCACTCAACCCTAATTGCCTTGCAAATTAAAAAAAAATGTTCTTTTTAAAAGATATATATTTTAATTAAACAACATACTGAAGAAATTAGCAAAAATAAAGTACATAATTTTTATTACTTTATAGTAAAAAGCTTCTACACAGAACAAATACAAGATAAGTAAGGGAGAGTATGAAGGGAAGTGATTGAGTGGGAAAAAAAATCTTTTTGTCAATTTTTTCTGAAAAGGGTTTGGAATCCAAGGTGTTTGTGTGTGTTTGTGTGTGTGTGTGTGTGTGTGTGTGTGTGTGTGTGTGTGTGTGTATGATTAATATCCATTACTCAATAGATAAATGGTCAAAAATATGAACAAACATTTCTAAAAAAAAAAAGGAATTGCATTCATAACCAAATTAAAAAATGTACTAAATTACTAATAACAGAAATGCCAATCAAAACAATCCTGAAGTTTCACTTAGTAAGAGGTGTTGTGAAAGGATAAATTTATTAATACATTGTTAATGGAATTGTGGAATGCCATCATCATTATGGTAAGCAATTGATTCAACTAAATTATCCATAGTCTTTGAACCAGAGATTTTATTACTGGGTTTATTTCTTAAGAATGACATAGATTTTTAAAAAATCCCCATATTCTCAAAAAATATTTACAGTAACAATTTTGTGATAGCTAAGAATTAAAAATAAAGTATAATGCCTATTGAATGGGGAATGTTTAAACAATTGTCATACATGAATTAAATGGAATCCTACTGGGAGAAAAATATGTATGATGTATATAGAGAAGCATAGAAGAATCTCTGTAAATTGATGCAGAGTGATGTAAGCAGAGTCAAGAAAATAATTTATACAGCCCTTCAACACACATACACAAAACCAAAAGCAATTGTATTAAAATTATATGTAGTAACCTCAACAATGAAGGTAGAAAGAAAAATGACACATCTAAAGAGCAAAAGTTAATGTAGTATAATTGTAAAAACTGGGCAAGACTTGCATGAAGAATTATGAGAAGATAGCCTAAATTACCCCTGAGTGGAGAGGGGAAGTCCACAGATATTACATATTGTAATCAGTTTTGGAATTGTTCAATGCATCAGCCAATTAGGGAAGGATTATTTTCCCTTCCTAAAAACAATATTATTTGTCATATAGAATTGTTTTTGGGAAGGGAAGAAGAAGGGCAAACGGAATTGTATGTTGCTGTAAGAAATGACAAATCAATAAATTTATTTTTATAATATAATAGATTGTCCCTCCCCTTTACTTGGAATCTGGTTTTATATAAAACTGAGGGAAATTAGGTAGAACAAATCACTTCTCATGGTTATTTTCAGTCTTAGTATGCTGTAAATTTTTGGTTCTTTCAGAATCATGCAAAAAATTTCTGATTTGAGGTCTATGAGATTAATTTTTTAAAAAAATGAGTGGGTCGAAAGAAGATTCTAGGAACAAACCTTTCATTTATATAATGCTTTATGCAATTTATGTGGCACTTCTATATAATACAACACATTAGATCTCACAACAAATCTATAAAAGGTGTGTTTGTAGTATAAATATGATTATCCCCATTTTAAAGAGAAAAAACTGAGATAAAGAGAGATTAAATGATCTGTCCAAAGTTTCACAGCTTGAAAGATAGAATCAAGGTTTGAATTAAATATTCTTATTTTAAAATCAATGTTTTTTCCCCACTCCTCTTTGATGCCTTATTTTTTTTTTTTTTTTACAAACTTGTTGAATATCAGCATACAAGAATGTTTTCCCATGCAAAGATGATTAGAAAAGGAAAGTTGAGTGTGGATCCATGAATCTCCATTTTATCTAAAATATTTCTACCAATACATAGCCTCACTGACAGAATATTAGTATGCCTATATTCTCCCAAACTCTCCAACAATTGTTATTTTTTTGTTGCTGCCACGTTTCTTTATTTACATGATTCCTTTTTCAAAGACTACAAAATATTATTTCATAATGGCTGATGACCAGTCTTACATATCTATTGAGAATAAAAAAAAATCAAATTAATATGGAAAATAATTGTAACGAAGATTTCCTTAGACCAATACAAGCTAATGATCAAAAGTATAAATCTTCTTTCCTAGGGCATTTTTAAGGACAGGATCTTTAACTAACTTCTTATGATAGAAGAGATGAAATATTATATGATATTATAAATATGGCCCAAGTCAGCATTTTCTCAGCCAGTATAAGTCATGGCCTGAATCAGTGCTTCTCAACCAACATTAAGACGGTTTGCTCTGGTTGTTAGAGATTGCTTTTGGGTTTTAAAGAAGCATGTTACAATTTATTATTAGATTAAAGAAAAGAAAATTATATTCCTTCATCAACTGTAATCATTTTAATAGTCATTACAGTAATTATTTGTATTGTGTTGTGCCACTGCACAAATGATATACTCTTAGAAAAAATCTAGATCAGAGAATTAATCAGCATTCGTATGTAATGTCTGATAGTGTCTAAAAATTCTGGCATCAAACTAAAAATAAATGCTTATATTAGAAAAAAAAAAAAAAAACAACTATAGTTAAACATAGGTGTTAAATCCCTGGACCCATAGATTACTCCCATCAGATAGATAGATAGATATCCCCAGATGCATAGGGGATTAAAACCATGGGCAAAACCACAGGAAATTAAAGGATTTTACTTTAGTTAGGGAAATGGGAATAAAACTATTAGGAAAGGAAGTCAACTATTCCTTTTAGGAATTCTAATGAGAATATCAACTATAATCCTAATCTGTTTATAAGAAGCATATAAAAGTAGGAGAATAGTATTTTGAAGTTGATGTTCCTAAATGTGCTACATCTATGGAACTGATTGTATTAAGAAGGGCAGGAGAGACATGTGAACCTTCATTATGCCAAAATAAGATAGCTTTAGGGAATCTGCTTACCTGGGTGGCTTTCTCAATATTTGTGTCCTTCATATAATGTGCATGTCCCTTCTTCATAGATTATATCAAAGTCCTGGATGATGATAAATTTCTGTCACAACTTCAAGTTCATTTTTTTTTTTAATATTTTATTTTATTTTATTTAATAATAACTTTATATTGACAGAATCCATGCCAGGGTAATTTTTTTACAACATTATCCCTTGCACTCGCTTCTGTTCCGATTTTTCCCCTCCCTCCCTCCACCCCCTCCCCTAGATGGCAAGCAGTCCTATATATGTTAGATATGTTGCAATATATCTTAGATACTGCAGTATATCCTAGATACAAGTTCATTCTTGACAACATTAATGCTGTAATTTGATGACCTTCAGAATCTTTCCCCCTTATTTTGGGTGTACTTCTGTTAGAGGCTTTCTGTTATCACAGTCAAAGGATCAGGATATAGAGTAACTTTGCTGATCTAAAAAAAATTGGTGTCCCTCTCCCTAAACAACTCATAGAGAAAAATATTTAGATAGATAGATAGATAGGCAGACAGATAGAGAGATAAATAGATTAGAACATGAAGTAGTTACTATATACAAGAGGCATTGTGCTAATCACTGGTATGCAAAACAAAACAATTCTGTCTTTAGGGAGTTTCATTTCTAATGGAAAAAGACAAGTCATAAAAAATGAAAGGAGAAAGAAAAAAAGGAGATGGGGAAGGGGAAAAAAGAGGTTAAGAGAATCAGTAAAAATGAGTTGTGGGAGAGACTTGTTAATAGATTATATTTGGTGCATGAATTTAACTCATCTTCAAAACACTGGCCAACTCAATAACTCTCTAAAAGGGAGAAGAATAAATCTCACATAGACATCTTTCCTTTTATTACCTTTATTTGGTATGATAGAAGCATCTGCTGACTGGTTATATCATCCTATGATACAGGTCACCCATTTATTTAAGGATTAAATGGGAAATATGATAAAATAAGGTCCTCCAGTCTGCTAGGCATGTAATGCAGAAAATTGACCTATTGCAGGGCCTTGACTTTAGAGTTGCTTAGATTCAGAATGTGGCTGAATACAACATGGACTTGGAAAAGAATCTCCTTTCTGATACTCTCTCTGGGTTGCCCTCTATCAGCTGTGCTTCAGCAAAATAAAGCTTTGAACAGTTTCCATGGTAAGTATTATCAGAGCCTCTGAAACCCTGGGGCTTAGTGAATAATAAATAAAAAAGTACTTCTTTAGCAAGTGGTTCATGTTTTTGCTTATAAAGTATCGTGCTGGGCAGCCAGAAGGGGTATCACTGGGGCAGCAGGGCTTGAAATTTTGATTACTTTGGTGCCCTGAAGCAACATTTTGAATGGGGCAGGTATCTCCAAAATCACACTTGCCTAATAGGGACCCATATTCTTTGTAGCATCCTCAGCAGCTTGAAAACTTCCTGACTTGGGTTTCATTACTGGAAAAAAAATCAAATGAAACTTCTGTTTAGAGAATATAGCAGCAACAGGGGTTCCTGATGTGGGTCTCTGTAATAGAAAGCAAAAAACTTAGATCACAGCGATTTCCCAACACCTGCTCTGTATTCAGTTCCCTATATCTAAGAATCTTCTCTTATACCTCTTAGTATTATAATACTGATATGAAAAGTGAATGATGTGGTATTTTATGTGGCGGGTAGTGGAGTGGTAAGGAGGAGGAAGGATTTGGGACAATTATGAAAAAAATACATAAGAAAAGTAAAATATTATTCTTTTGGGAGGGTACTTTTCAGTTCATCCTTTGAGGCACAAGGATTGAGGCACAATTGTTAAATATTAATGAATAAAAACTTTATTTTGTTGGGTAATGGCTTTTACTGGTGCTTCATCCTACTCACTATCACAATTTAGTGTGAAAGATTTTGACATTTTAATGGGAAAAATACATTTCCTTATTTCTTTAATTCTAGGGGCATTTTTACCCTAAGAATCACATTTCCCCCCAATTAGCTATTTTGTTCACTACATATAACTTTGAAAGGCAACAATAGGGAAGCACAAATTCACAGTGAAATATAGTGAGCATTTGCCTTTGACTCTGATCATAGAAAGAGAGATGTTTTAATCAGCATGGTCTGGCTGTGACTATTGCAAAAAGCGTGGGCACATTACTAAAGAAATAATAATTTAGAAATTCTCAATTTTTAATTTGAAATGTAATATAGGAATTTGAGTGAAATGGTAGAGAATAAAATAAAAGCCAAATATGATCATATTTCCATGTACTACTTTTCAGCTGAAAGTATATTTCTAAATTTCATTTCTGTTTGTCAAAAGCCATGACCTTTTGAGAATGACTCCAGGAAAAATTGATGAAGTGAATAAAGTTTGCCTTTATCTCTTCTCTATTTCCTCATTCATCTTTTCTTCCAGATCGTCAGCCCAATTTTCATCCAGAAATCTTATTTTTGTATCTATTATCTTAGGCCAGTATCCAATGATTCAAATCTATCCTCCTTTTTCTGAATCAAAGCTAGACATAAGTAGAACAGATCTGAATTCTCCTCCACTTGTCAGTCCTTCAAATATATGACAATTTTCAGTTCTTTTCATTACTCTTTCTCATGTTGAACATTCCTGATTCTAACAATTGATCCTGTTTTGACATAATTTTGAGTCCCATAATTATTCTGGTTGGCCTTTTCTGACATATTTTACTTTGTTGATGTCTACTCTAAAGTGAGTTATCCAGAATATCTTCCCTTTCAGGTGTTTATGCATTAAGATATGCTTCTTCAACAAATGATGTATATTTTCAAAAGAATATATATCTAATGGTAGATTTCCAGGCAATGTAATGGGTTAATGATGAAGTCTGGGAGAGCCAGGAGGTCTTCCAGATAAATCATTTAGGTGACTATTTTTCTTACATAAGATATTCTCAATTCTTCCCTTTCTCATATATCCACTTAGCCAATGAGAAAAATCTTGTTGACTCATCACAACATATGTTGCATCTGTTTTCTTCTGAACATTTATATGACTATTATTCTGATTCAGACCCATCCTCATTACTTACCTAGACTATTATAATCACCTCCTAATTGTATTCTTTGCTTTCAGCGTCTTTCAACTCTAATCTATATTCCTCAGCTGCTAAATTGATATTTCTAAAGCGCAGTTATTACCATGTCACACTTCTATTCAAGAAACTAGATAACTATTCAGGAAAAATTCCCATTGCCTGTTTTTGCATATCACACACACACACACACACACACACACACACACACACACACACACAGACACATACATACACACACACAGAGGAAGAGAGAGAGAGAGAGAGAGAGAGAGAGAGAGGGAGAGAGAGAGAGAGAGAGAGAGAGAATCAAAACAATAATGCAATGTTTGGGTAAAATAATCACATCTCTTTAAATAATAGGAACTATGCCACAAAATAGGGCATTCTTAATTTTGTGGCTCCAGATAAAAAAGTAATAAAGTAATGATAAAAGATAAAGTATTATAAGTCCTCCTTCTCTTTTTGCAGCTCCTGGAATCTCTGTTGCTAGAGGGACAACAGATGCTCTGATGACCTTCTTCATTTAATTCCAGGAAGATGAGTGAAAAACCCTAAAAAGGTACTATAGTGTCAAATCTAAACACCACAGTTGTAGAACAACTTTATTATGAAGTGCAACAAAAAGCAATCACCTAGAATATGTGTGAGCATAGGCAGACTACATAGAACAACAATTACAGCCAAAGAGTTGGGTTTATATCTATATCTATATATCTATATATTGATATAGATATATAGATAGATAGATAAAGAAGAGAGGGACTTTTTAGGTTCTCTAGGCTGTTTCATGATTATCAGAAGTCATATAATTAAAACATTGCATAGCTTGGGAGAGAAGTTATAACATCTGTTAAAAAGAGCTTTTTGCTGTTCCAACACTCATAGGCCCATAAGAGGGCCAGGACCATTACATAGATAAGAACCAGGGAAAAGATGGAAGTATTTATAAAATGGAGTAATTTTGGTTATTTTGATACCTACAAATCTCTCCTTTGAAACAAATAATAATCTCAAAAAAATTTTTAAGTAATTCCCAAATTAACATCAATTCAAGCACAAATGTTATATACTTTATGGAATAAGTAAAAGGTCAGAACATACAGAACTAATGAAAAAAGTATAATAACAACAGGAAAAATAATGGAATCTGATATAATTCTAATGTTAGGATTGTCAATTCTGCTGGCATTGTCCATCATTTTCAGATGTCTGGCAATCATCTTGTATATTTTTTAAGTATCTATGGATGGCTCAGGGTGAGTTTGAGGAAATATTTTTTGACATCTCTAGGTGTCAGGTCACTTGTGGAGGAAGTCACTAGGTAATGATTACTAGTGATAATAGTATAATTCAGTAAAACCCAACAAAATCTAATCAAATTGGCCTTTCAATAATTAGTTTATGTAGTGAAAAATCACTTAGATTTAATGGAACTAACCTGAAAAACAACAGAACCAGAGAAAGCACATAAAAATAGACCATCCAATAAGATGTCTCGCATATATAAGATATACTTGCATTCTGTTATAGAAATTCAGAGGTGCTGGAACATTGTAATAAGATTTATTTTAAAACACTACAATTTTTACTTTCCATGGTTAGATAGTTTGCTATGAAAGGAAGGAGAGAAATGGCTAACAACAATAAAACTGTTCTAGGCCTAAATCAACAGGACAGAGTAACTTAACATAGGTATGACAGGTAAGAATAGCCCTAGTTCTGTTTGACTTCAGGTCACAATCATAGTTAAATTTTTGGAACAGCCAATCATTAAAAAAGTTCCACATTATTTACAGGATATCATGCCTAGACTCAACCAAGTGAGAAATATTCTCGTTCAAAAATGAAATAACATAGTGGGGAAACTGAGTTAAAATGATCCTACCTTCACTTATGGAAGGTCAGTCTCTCAACTTTCTAAGACAAAAACATATATAATTAGATCATATTTCTTCTAAGGAGTTCATGGTATTTCCCTTGGATGTTAGATTACTAACAATGATTATTCAAACAATTATAACTGAATCCCCAATTCAGAACTATATCAAATTACATTTTCAAAATATTTTTACCTGAGTGAGTTCACTATTTTAGGGATATATATATAGTTATTATCTCTCTCGTGTTAATTCAAAAATTAACAATAAAAAAAATCTATTAGGCTTTTTAAAAAAATCACTCAATACTCTTTTCTTCCTCCTGCTGTCTCCATTATTTTTCTTCAATTTAAACTCATCTTGGTGTAAAAATCAGCAATTAGACATTAAGATAATAATTATATTCTGGAATTTCACATAGATAGTGAATATATGTTCACTCAAAACCTAGAAAAACAGTGGCTACCTACTGTAAGTATCCAGAATAACAGTTATCCATATCTTACAGTATTGCATGTTAACATTCTAAGGCAAAAATAAATCTTTAAGATTGGAGACTGTTAAAATTAAGTTGACTAAAAATATAATTTCAATATACTATGGCAAGCATAATTTCCCAATTTTCTTTACTATTATAAAATCATTTTTATACTATAAGCAAACTTCTAAGTCTTTCCCCTAACTTGTCAATGGGTGTGATGATGGAAGGGAGGATCCCAATTTCTCAATAAACTAACTCATTATTTTACAGTTTGATAATATTCATATCATAGGGCTAATAGGATTTTGTGACCTTGCCCAAGTAGAAAGGCCCAATGAACCTGGCAAATTTAAAGGTATGGAGGTTTTACAAGGTTTCTTTCTTCATTTTAAAAATATATTCCTCTTGGAGTTATCAATTGTTATTTTTTCCATTCCAAATATGTCCCACTAAAGACTCAATATATTTTAATATTATGACAAGAACTTATAATAACGATAATTTCATAGTATCCATATTAAAAGGAAATTAAAATTTCTTTTTTCCCTATTAAATTGTTTTATTGAAGAGAAAAATAACACAATTATAGATTGGATGACTAAAGTGCGAATAAAGAATATATCTATTGCCAGCAAAATACCATTATTACAAGTTATTTAGACATACAAATATACAATGTTTACACCAGATAGTTCATGTTTAACAAAGTCTTTATGAGAATGTAATTGTGCTTCTACATTCCCTTAAAAACTAGTTTGATTGCATCCCATAAGTTTTGGTATGCTGTCTCATTATCATTCCCTTGAATGAAATTATTGTTTTTATGATTTGTTGTTTCCAATTAATTTAGTTTCAAATAAATTTTTGGTCTATTTTGCCATGGCCCTCTATTATAATTTTTGTTGAATCATAATCCCAAAAAGATGCATTTAATATTTCTTCCTTTCTGCATATGACTGCGAGATTTTTAAGCCCTAATACATGGTCAGTTTTTGTGTAGAAGTCATATATTGCTGAGAAAAAAGTATATTCCTTTCTTTCTCCATTCAATTTTCTTCTAAAATCTATCATACTTAACTTTTCTAAAATTCTGTTCACCTCCTTAACTTATTGTTTCATGGGATTTATTTAGTTCTGAGAGAGGGAAGTTTTAATTCTCCATTAGTATAGTTTTGAAGGAATTAATTTTTCAAATAACACAATTGCATCATCCTCTTAACAGCCTTTCTTAGACAATGGTTTCCCAAATTCATAGTATTAGAAAAATTTAGAAACACAATAATAACATAGACAATATCATGGATTTAAAGCATGAAAGAAAACTTACAGTTGAATAGCATGTATTCATTTCAATGAATCTCCAAATTTTCTTGCATAGAAAATTACTTGATTTTTTAAAGTTTTGGTATTTTATACTGACTACATTCAAGACAAGTATAGAATAATTGTACCTAATATAATAACAAATAGCTAACACTTATTTAGTGCTTACCATGTGTCAGGCACACCATGTGTGCTAAGCTAACTACTTTATCATTTGATCCTCACAACAACATTGAGAAATAGATGCTATTATTATCTCATTTTAAAGATAAGGAAACTGAGGTAAACAGGTGAAATGACTTGCTTAAGGTCACACAATTACTGAGACTGGATGTCAACTCTGGTTTTCCTTTTTTTAAAAAGACTTTTACCATCATGTCAAATAGCAATTGTACTTTGCATTAAGTTGTGTTTTTACCATACCATAGTTAAATGAGACCACATTATAATTTATTTCAGAGAAATTTCAATTGAATCAAGTCTGGATTTACAGTCTCTAATAGTAACATTAAAAATCTCAATTTTCCCAAGGACAAGTACTAGCAATTTAAAAGATCCACTTATTTTCAGTTAGTTTACTGCCAGAATTTAAAGTGACAGGCTTATCTTCTTAGTCCTCTTTTTTAGAGTTCAGGAGGATTTTATATCCTTCACAAATTGACTAGAATATGCCCTCCTAACACTTCTTCAAGGACAGAATTTTGATATGCTATCCTCAAACAATTCCATTGTGCAGATATGCAGAGAGAGAGAGAGAAATCACTTTTTTGAAAGCTTTGAAAATTCTGCAGAAAAGTTTTCAACACTCTTTACAATGAAGAAATTGAGGGAATTGAAACAAGAACAGCAAGTAGTTAATTTTGGAAATTGAGTGAACCACAGTGACTCCATCTTGTGATTAAATCCTAGAGCTAGCTTAATTTTCTTTCAATTATGGTTCTGATCCAAATTCTGTCTTATGAGAAAGCTTTATTCAATTGTGGGAATTGGGAGGAAACTTTATTCCACTGTTTGAACTGAGCACTGCATGACTTTAAAACTGGACTATCTTTTCCTGATGCTTAGACATACTTAAGCAAGAACTGAAGTTTTGCTGACTAGAAACCTAGTCAGATGCAGAGATAGATTCAAGGAGTTTTCTCAAATTGTACATCACAAGTATATCTTATCTGAAAACTGGCCTCATACTGATCAGTCAGTTAAAATGTTCCATGTAACTTTGTGTACAGAGATATGGGGAAAGGGGAGACATTTCTTTTTCTGAAATCATGGAATTGCACTTGTTTGCTCCACCTCTTACACTTAGGAATTCCCTAATCTTTAATCCAATTAGAAATGAGATTATATAATGTATTGTTTCCTTTGAAGTAATTGCCTTTATTTGATTAGTTGCTTTTAATTTATATAATAGTCTGTGTCCTTCTGTATTTGGTGTCTAAGATTAAATCGAGGAGGTCTAAGCCTGCTTTGTTGGCAATTGCTGTGCATTTCTTAATAAATTGATATGATCAAAAGATCAAACTTTTGTTTCCTCAGTTGTGTCGTCTTTCATTAGCCACAATACTTTTTTCTTTTGGATAATCAAAGTCAGTTTGGATTTACCAAGACAGAGAATGCTTACATTATACTTGACAATACAAAAACAAAACACTTAACACTTTACATTTCTGAGGCATGCCAGATTGGCCAATTATTTTTTTATGTTGCTATTTTAAAAGAGTCTCAGAAGGTACCTTTGACTGTTTAGATTTCCCCATTATGTAAAGGAAAGAATAAAATGAGAACATTGTGTAGAAAGCAATAAATAGATGCTCATACTTATAAGTTTTTCTTTCTTCTTCACTGGCAAGATATTACCTAGAGAGTATTCCTTTTAAATTATCTCCTATTTTTCAGCTCCTGGATTGCTGTATTTATTTTTTTTCAATCTGGTTTTTACACAATAGATATTGTTAAGTATTTGGTCAATAATCCATATCCTTCCATTTTATATCTATGGAATCCATTGCCAATTTTCCTATATCATTTAGACTAAAGATTCATCAAGTATTTAATACTTCCTGCAACACTAGGAAGTCTTCCTCTAAAGGAGACTAATTACTTGAAAGACTAATCCCCAGATTGGCAAATAAATTTTCCAGTTGCTCTTTTGATAATTCTTTGAGATATTCTCCTTATGTATAAAGTACAGTTGCCTCCAGCTTACATAATAGGTCATGCCATAATCTTAGAAATGTGCTTATTGGAAGCTTTTCTGGTTCATTATATTTTTCAATCATTACGGACAGAGGAGAGCCCAGCAATAACCTGGTTAGTGCCAAAGGAATGGTTGCTATAAAAGACACTCACCCTCCAAATCTCTTGTAGTCTTGGGGATTGTACCTCAATACCCTACTGCTGAAAGTTAAGGCATAAACTTTTTCAGAAATCACAAGTCTCTTATCTGCCTAAAGTGTTGCCACTTTATCCCTTCATCTGTTCCCAGCCTTCAGCCATCCCACTACTGCTACCAGAATTTTGACACCAAAAGTGAAGGGAAATTAAAACAGCTTTGTTAAGAAGCATAGCATACCATCCACAGTATGTGTGTGCATAGGCAAATCCACATGGGACTATGATTACTGGGTGGGAGAAATAGGATTTTTAACATTGGGGTAAAGAACTTCAGGACTTTCCAGATGGCTCCAGGCTGTCTCATGGTTATTAGAAAGGCATACAATTAAAAAAATTGCCTGGATGAGGAGAGAAATTGTGACATCTGTTAGTAAGTGCTTTGAATGTTGTAACACTTATAAAACCATAAAATGGGTCAGGACTCTGAGGTAGACAAGAGGCAAGATGGAAGCAGTTTTCAAAATGGAGTCACTTTGGTTACTTTGATACCTATAGTATAAAGCTTTGATATTGACCATCCATATACTCATGAAAAATATCAGATTTTTACCAAATCGAGAAGCATATGAACCATGAGATAAGACTTCTATTTTCATTTTAGGGAGCAATAATTACTTGTCATCAATTTTCATCAAGGCCATTACTCCTAGTTTTGACATGCTAATCAAAATTTTCTCTTTATTCTTCACCATATTTAATATTTCATGTTTGGAATGTTTATATATGGAATTTCATATATGTTTGTATATAGATAGAATGCTCTTTTTGTCTTTATTTCTATTTCTTTTCAAAGCTAAGCTGAAATGTCAACTTTCAAATGTCAAGTCTTTCCCCATTTGTATATAATAATTCCTTGAAATTATTTGATATCATTTATTTTTCTTTTTAGATATTTTCTATCACTAAATTATAATCCCTTTGAGGACAAGAAGAGTTTCATTTTTGACTTTATAACCTTTGCACCAGGAGTTTCAGAACTTAGGTCTAAGCAAATTTAACTAGTTTGGAAGAATATATTATCAAATATTTACTGTGAGCATTTATATCTCAGAGTATTAATCTAAAACTCAAGGCTTTATTTATTATTCTGTTGGCTATTGAGATTTAAGAAAAGGTTTACAATGCGGATTAAATTTAAAAAATCATATGTATATGCATTCATTCCTTCCTTCTTATCCTGATTTTTGAATATTTACCAACACAATATTATGTTGCTCTTTAAACATATAAATATAATAATCTTAGAAGGAATGCAATAGAAGTTTCAAGGAATAGTCATCACTAGACTAGAAGTTTGGTGATTGGAGGCTAATAAACAGAAAAATATACTTTTCCACTAGAGAGTTTGAATCACACAAAATTAAGTTATTAGAAATTGTTACAATGGGGTTGACATGATTTCTTTTGTCATTTGTGGATAGTAGGAGAAATGGGTTCTTCATGGAGAACTTTTGTCCTCTTAAAGTAATTCTCAGATTGAAAAGTTCAAGGACTGTTGTATGTTAAGGCAATCTGAAGTAATCTCAAAATGAGTAATAAGATAAAATATGTTTAGTTGGTCAAATTGAAATATACTTAAATTCTTTAGTGACTGCACAAATCTAGGTAAGTGGATTAAATATATTTGGCATGTTCATACACAAAGCAGTTATACTTGATAACATACAGGAATCCTGTCATGCAATCAAAGAATGTCTCTCATTGAGTTACAGAGTTGATCATAACAGGAAATCTGGAGGACCATAGGGGAAATAACTTAATTGCATCCTCTTTCAGGGTTTTATTCAAGTTCAAGTTCACTGAACTGAATCAATTAAGTGCAAAAAATGGATATAGTACTTGTACAAAGAACAAAACATTCTCACATCTTCCCCCTCACCTTTCTGACATCTTTTCCATACATCTGCAATATGGATGAAAAGAAAAGAGGGAAAGAATTTGGATAATATAGCTAAACCAATAGCTAGGTAAATTTTCTAGGAATATGGACTTATTTCAAAAGTAAAAGTACTTGGCAACTCATTTACAAATAAATGCCCTTCACATAAATATCCTTGTGGTAGAGCAAAGTAGTTGCTCTCTCTGAGCCCCAGCTACACTTGGGATGACTCAGGGAGACAGTGGGTGGGGGAGAAATCTATAGATATAGCCTGTCAGCTTGTGCTAAAAGAGATATGAAGCCTACATATGAAGATGATTACCATGCAGGAATTGGCTCACTCTCTGCTCACCCACCCTCTCATAAATCCCATATACGTACATCACCAAACAGAATGTTGTCTTTTGATGGTATCTTTCTTTTCTCCTTTGATAATGTCTGTTATTTGTTTCAAGCAAATTTTTACCTATATCAAACTGTTATAGTGAAATGCAAAGAAGCAAGAAAAGAAGAAAGCCCTATATTGTTACTTGTGTCAGCCTCATATTACCTAAGAACGGACTTGAAGCTTTATGAAGAAATATTCTTCATAATTCTTCTTTATGGAAATGTCAGATAGAATTGACTTGGAACCTTTAAATATATATATTTGTAGGCGGGACAGTAGAATTTAATTTCTCCCTGAAATGCTTTCCATTCTCTTCCTGTTCCCCCTCAATTTCATCCCACTATTCTATATATCTTGGAAGTAGGTCTTGGTTATTTGAATAATTCCAAGCAGCTGGTTTAGAGAACACTTGGGGATAGAAACTTGTGAGCCCATTGTTGAGGCTATAAATTTGTGACAGGTACCAGAATGGGTGGGAGATCCAGTGTTTCAATGCTGTGGGAATAAAAACATCAGATTGTGAAATTTATCTTGACCCGACTTGATAATGGGGCAAGAAACCAGAGTAGGAGACACAAATGATGATGTGTTGCTAGCTATTAGGCAAATTTTTGGGAAGCCAGAATTTGACAAGAATTGTAATGCCTGAGGAATCTCAAAAACATGGCTCTATTGCTTGGCACTACGATGATGTTATTATTAGATTTTTTAAGAGGGATAGTTCAAATGAAACACAGACGTGAGAATTCTTCTAAAGAATACCTGAACCCTCTGTATCATGTACATCTGCATCAAATAGTTAAGCAATTATAGAGCTGGAAGGAAGTTTGGTGATTAATCCAGAGATTTCAAATATGTAATCATGAGGTATGGGGCTACCTTGTGGTCTGTAACATTCTTGAGGATAATGTGAATCAGATTAAAATTTATTAAGAAATGCCTAACAAAATAAATAATACTATATACATAATGTTAATATATGATTTTCTAAGTCAACATGGGGCCCATAGGAATCCTTATGTAGGATTTGATGGTCTCCTGTTTCTTTTGAATTTGATATCCATTGATCTAGTCTTTTTGCAAGTTTTCATGATACATCATTCAAACAAGTCTGCAAATATCCACTTTCTGTCTCTGAAAAAGATCCATTTCAGCATTGAACATTTTTCTAGAGTGTCTATTATTGGTGGTGTTTGGTCATTTGACTTTTGTTGTTTCTGTTTGAAGAGGACCAAAATTATATCACTATATTGGGGTCAAGGTACAGTGTAACTGACTGTGGCTGATCAGACTAATATGAGCTTGAAAGGTTCTGCCGTACCACAGGTTGAGCACAAATAGTCCATATCTACATTTGGAGTGGTAATGCCTCTAAATATTCACATCTCACTTTTCTTTTGAGATCTTCCTGAGTTAAAATTTGGACTCTAACACTTAATATCTATATGACCTTGGGCAAATCCTTTATTTCAGCCTATTATTGACTGGTTCAAAACAAACCAAAAAAGGAAGGTGGCCTAACAGTTAGTGTGCTGTAGCAAAATGAGAAGCAAATCAGATTCTAATCCCAGCTTTATTTTGAACCAGTTATATGATGCTAGGCAAGTCTCTCAGGTCACTTTACATATATGTGCACCTTATAGATAAGATGAAGAGTGAGACTAATTAATCAATCAAACATCTACTATGTACAAGGTGTGCTAGATTCTGGGGATACAAATACCAGAAAAAAAATCGAGTACTTTCTTCTTTCAACCTTACATTCTAAGCTTCAACAATCAATGGTTTTGTACATTAATGATGTAGATTGGCTTAGTCTTGAGAGGGAATTTTTTTAAAATAACTTTTTATTGATAGAACCCATGCCAGGGTAATTTTTTACAGCATTATCCCTTGCATTCACTTCTATTCCAATTTTTCCCCTCCCTCCCTCCACCCCCTCCCTGAGATGGCAAGCAGTCCTTTACATGTTGAATAGGTTACAGTATATCCTAGATACAATATATGTGTGCAGAACCGAACAGTTTTCTTGTTGCACAGGGAGAATTGAATTCAGAAGGTATAAATAACCTGGGAAGAAAAACAAAAATGCAAGCAGTTTATATTCATTTCCCAGTGTTCTTTCTTTAGGTGTAGCTGCTTCTGTCCATCTTTGATCAATTGAAACTGAATTAGATCTCTTTATTGAAGAGATCCACTTCCATCAGAATACATCCTCAAACACTATCATTGTTGAGGTATATAATGATCTCCTGGTTCTGCTCATTTCACTTAGCATCAGTTCATGTAAGTCTCGCCAGTCGAGAGGGAATTCTTTAAAGCTAGTGTTTAGTCTTTCAGGCTGATTTAATAGAATTGCTGATTGATAGGCAATGAAAGTATGTATGTACTTTAGAGCTATCACTACCCTATACCCAAATACTTCAGTGAAATTATGAACTCATCTGTGTGGCTGTTCCTTCCATCCATTCCTATATAATCTTTCATTTCATGATTCTTGATCCTTTATTTCTACTTCTACACAGAGGTTTTATCTTTTTGAAGGCTCTCCTCTTGAAATTGTTTCTTAGCTATTAAAATAGTCATTTGGAATAGTAAGATCTAGATATAGAGGGGATCTTCACAGACTTCTCAATTAATTTCTCCCATTGTATAGATGAAGACATTTAGGTCCAGAAGAGTTGAATTACATCTAGAAGGTGACCAATCCAGGATCAAGCACAGGTCACATGACTCCAAATTCGGAGCTCTTTCATTATCATAAATTCTCACTAGTTCCTGGTAAGAGTAATGCTAAACTCTATTGTTGAAAATGGTAAACAAATTGTGCTATATGAAAATAATGGAAGGGGATTTTACTATAAGAAATGACAAAAGGAATATTGTGATAGAAATGTGGGAAGACTTGTATGAAATGATGCAGTAAACAGAACCAGAATGATTTGTGCAACAGCAACAATACCATAAAGAAGAAATAAAAGAAACAAGATCATTGACTAATGCCATGGCCAATTATGATGTGACAGGGCGGATAATGAAGCATATCATCCACTTTCTGAAAGAGGTGATGGATTCAGAGTACAAAATGATACACATATTGTTGGATGTGGACTTTGTAAAAATGCTTTTTGCTCAATTATGTTTATTTATTCAAAAGGGTTTTGTTTACTTTTTTGGTGGGGAAGGATGAGGGGGAGAAATAAGTAAGAATAAATAGGAGAGAGAGAGCAAGAGAGAGAGAGGGAGCAAGAGAGAGAGAAAGGGAGATAGACAGAGAGAGTAATTGAAGAATTTTAAATCGAACGCACAGAAGTAAGACCATGTAAGGAATGATGGTGAGAAAGGAATCTTCAGTGAGTCTCAACCATGTCTTTTGTATAACTTTTTGCTGAAAATATGGGAATATGCTTGCAGTTATTTGATAGAATGCCAGGAAAGCATAAAGAAGGGAGGCTACTTTTCTGGTGCATTAATTCATGAGTATCCTTTATTGCAAGCCTGTGTTTACCCTGAAAACCTTAAATAAATAGAGTCCTCCTAAAGGAATGAACAAATATTCTCCTTTGTGGGCCTCTTGTGATAGAGCATCCTGTACCTTGGAGGTTGTTCCATCTCAAGAATCATGTATCAAATGATAATACTTAGGGTAGTGCTTTCTTTGTTCTCAGATAATAACATCACTTAGTGGAAAAGTACTATGAGAATTCAATTAGGGAGTACTGTTCAGCTTTTCTAGCAATGGCTTCCACTCAACTCTCTGAATAGCTGTGACTATGGAATGCAGATGTTGATGCTTCCTTGAAGTTGTGATGATGATGTATGTTGTATGTTTGTCACAATGTCTTTACTATTATAGCAGCCACTGTGTTTAGTAATTGTATATTATTTTTATTCTATGAGTTTCCTTTCCCCTTATGTCTTATTTAAATCAAGGTTCTGGGCAATAATACGCCTGTACCCACCCCCTTTAAGACTATGCCGGTTGAATGTGAATTCCAAATCTAAATTAACCATACAGGCCATAAAAAAAAAAAAACACACACAAAGAAACATATTTGGCTTAGAAAATCATGTTAATTTATTATATTCCTGAAAGGAAAAGTCAGCTTTAAATAGAGATTTACAGTTATATATATAATCTTCTTTTTCTCATTCACCTTGTATGTGGAAATGTTCATTTTATTTGGTGTTTGTTAAATTTAGAATGAAAAAAAATTCAAATAAAAAGGCAATAGTAAAGACACTAAGTTTAGGGTGAAGTTTCAAGTATCCCATCTTCAAATTCCATTAGTGTTATTGGTTTTCATGTAACTGGGGGTCTGGGAATAAAGAATAATTTTCAGATATATAATCTTGGATAAGTCATTTCACCTCTCTGACTCAGTTTCATTATTTATAAATCACTCAACTTTAAGGGACATTGAAGGGGTTTGACTTGGTAATTAATAAGATTCCTTCCAACTGTAATTCTTATCATCATACTATAAATTGAACTTCAAAAGGGAGAAATACCTTCCTGTTCAACAGCTAGTTTATATTCAACAGACAATTGAAGCAGTTGAGCAAATTAAAGGTTGTATATCAGCCAATATTTTTTTTATTTTTGGATTATAAGACAAAATAAATCAAAAACAAATATCTTAAGCTTATATAAGCATCTGTTTTCATTTGATCTTGGTCTTTTGAGCAGGCATAACTCAGTAGTTTGCTCTAATATAGTGATAAGTCCAATCATCCATGTTTAACCAGTTTAGTTTATGCTGATTTTTTACTCAATTTAAAGTGGAGGGCTTTGGGGATAGGATAATTGAGAAAGGATGTATAACACATTTTAGGGAAATTGATGAATTTAATTCTATGAGCTTATCAAAAAGAAAATATATAGCTTGATAATTATATCTTCTTGGGGGAGGAGGCACTAATCCCCAGTTAGCTTGTTAAAGAAGAGCAAGAATTTGATTTCCTCTGGTAATTTTTATAGGACCAAGATAAAAGACTTTAGGGATTAAAAAAAATGTTTGAAAGCAAACATCTTTTGTAATCAGCAAGGAGAATAACAAAGGGCAAGGTAGAAAACCCTTGTGGGAACTGCACCATGAGGATGCCTATATAAAAGAATGACATACTTAAATGACATTGAGGAATGAATAGTCATTGTTGAATCCTATGTAAATTTGCATTAATATAAACAATTTTGAACAATAAAAATAGTTGCTTTCTCCCCCCCTTTGTTTTAATAGGACTTGCTTTAGATACATTTTTCTATTAAATTGCAGGGTGCAGAGATTTTTTTTTTCACTTTTTTGATAGAAATTTGAATTATTCTGATACCTATCTCCTCCAAGAAAAAGAGGCACATGGTACTAGGGCTGCCTCTGGCTCAAGAGTTACCAAAAAAAAAAAAAAAAAAGGCTAATAATAATATACTTAGTTTTTGTGGAAATCAGGACATTTTTGCCTCATTGATTCTCCATTATATTATTTTTCTTCCTTCTTTTCTCCTTCTCTCTCCCTCCTTCCCTTTCTCACTTCTTCTCTTCCTTTCCCTCTTCCTTCTTTCCTTCCCTCCCTCCTTTCCTCTTTTCTTTCTTTCTTCCTCTCTCTCTCTTTTTCTTTTTTCTCTATTTCTTTTTTCTCTCTTTCTTTCTTTTTTCTCTATTTCTTTTTTTCTCTCTCTCTTTCTTTTTCTTTATCTCTCTTTTTTCTTTTTCTTTGTCACTTTCTTTGTCTTTATTTCTTTCCTTTTCCTTCTCTTCCCCTCTTTCCTGATTCCACATTACCAGACCTAGGTACAATGTCTTCACCAGGCTTGCTATAGTTCTATCTGACTGACCATATATGCAGGGGTCTTCTCAGTGTCTCTTAGTCATATCTATCTCCTTCCTTATGCAGCACTCTTATCTCATTAGACTAAGAGAATACACATATGCATCTGGTTGAGAGCAGTAAACACACTTCAATCCCCTATATGGCCCCAGTTTCAGGAAAACTAAAACAAAGGAGAGCAGAAGGAGGAAAAAAGTTATCCAAATGTGTTAGTCTCACTGGCTGATTTTCATGAGGCTTATCCTGAATTCTTGTAGGCCCCAGGCATACATCTCACTGCTTATTTTCATGACTACAGGGTGCCATGTAAAAGAAGGAAAAGAGACTCCAGAATGCAGAGTGTTACAAAATTTCTCTCCAGACATTTTCCCCTTAAATTATATTTAAATCACTCCTCCACACTCTGGATCCAGCCCACATTGAAAAAATATATAGCATCTCTATTGTTCTTTCAAAGTCTTTAAATAAATGACATTCAATGGCTCAAAACAAGGGGGAATGGAAATATTAAGGCACTTAGAATTAGCACCGGTGGGAAACTAGAGAAGTCTTCTTCTTCATTTACAAATAAGGGAATTGAGGCTCAGAGAGAGTAATTATTGCAAGTCACAGAAGTAGTAAGTGGACTATCTGTATTTCAAAGCTAAGTTCCATTGAAATATATAAATATATAAATATATAAATATATATATATATGCATACACACATAGATTATTAATATTAGTAATAAGCTATATATATATGTATATATATATGTATATATATAAAATGTAAGTCAGTAATTCTTCCCAACATATCTATCTAATCTATAACTGCATCTATAGCTTTCGGTACCTAGCAACCTATTTGTCATTTATTATCTTTCAATATGCCTGTCTGTCTGTCTCTCTGTGCTTCTTCATCTTATAGGCTTTTATTCTTGGTCACAGTGAAGTTCCCTGATATTGCTAGTGCCTGGAGGGGCAAAATAGTTTTAAGCTACTAGCTTCTGTGACTAAGTCTTTATGAAGGAGTCATAGTAATTCCAAAGTGCCAGTAGTGTCTCTAGCCTGAAATGTCATCTGTCTTTGAAGTCATGTCATGAAGAATGTCATGAAGTGACTGAATATGACCCTTGAAGACTTTTCAGAAGGTAAGCTTTTTTGCTAGGACTGAGTCATTTATTTTCTTATATACTCATCCTATTTTACTTTTTGTTTATGCAGGTTTTGTTTAATAATGAAGCAATTGACATGTGACAGGTAGAGTACTCATTAACCAAGTCTGACACTTGAAGTTTAAAGGACCTTTTTCATGGACCAGAAAACTTCACCAGAATGATTTAAGTTATTTTTTTTCTGAAATTTATTATGAGGTCATTTACTTCCTCTCATTCTCATTACTGCATCAACAGGAATGATGTTTATGTATGTATCTAGCCTCTTTTGCGACAGTGGCCTTTTCTGCATCTTTTTTTTTTTTTTTTTTTAAGGCTAGGTTAGGTGTTCTGTTAGATTGGGCTGAACTTATGAGTAAAGTAAGTATGGTGAGACTAAAGAAGATCTCAGAAGTCCCTCAAATCACTTTTATCATCATTTATTCTGTCATTATAGAATCCATAACAAGAAGAAGATCCTATCTCAATACCAAGGGGAAAAGACCCAATAGGATATGAAAAAATAAGTTTAATAGGAAAAGAGAAATATTTTATAGAGAAGAAGGGTCTTGAAAATAGAAAAGAGAGAAAACCAGACAAACTGTTTACTTCATAAGCTGAAGTAGGGACAAGCCTCTCATGACTTGGAGGCAATGCTTACCTTTTGTGGCTTCAGCATTTAGAGTTTCACTAATATAATGCTACTTTGAAGGAGGGAATCACCTTCCTCACCTTCTTAGTCATAGGTCTTAAATGAAAGAAGGATAGAAAACCCAGATGGCATATTGATGATCTAAAGGAGAAAAAAGTTCCATTAGACTGCATCTGGATGACCCAAAGAGACCTTTGTATAGTGGCATTTAAGCTACTAATGGATATTTGAAGAGTGAATGCTGGTTCTCTTATTGTGGCATATATTTTATGATTACTATAGTGTATATTCTTGGAATCACTATATAACACATACATCAAACAAATGAACATAGACACTTTATGAGTGGAGTCTTGACACTCTCTGGAAAAGTGCTCTTTACAGGTGCAGGGACAGAGTTATAGATAATTGAAGTGACCTGTCCAAGGTCCTACTGTGACTCAGCAGTAGATCTATGATTAAGTATCTGTGTTAATGCTTCTTTATCCCATTTTCACATCATTGCGTTGCTTCCCTCTCTGCTTCTATTTACTGGGATAACATGACTATAACTATTCTCTGGCAGTGGTGCAATAATATATCTGCCATTGCAGTTAGCTTGCTTTTTTCTCCCTCTAACCCATGTTGAGAGGAGCTTCTGGAAGATAGCTTCTCAATGAAGGAGAAACAGGGGCCAGACCAGAAGCAGAAAAGATGAACGGCAAGAGCAAAATGAAATAGGAAATTACAAGGTTTCTTTCTGGAAAGGCATTCTTCTGAAGTTTTTCAAATAGAAAAGAAAAGTATGTATAGTAAAAGGGTTTGAGAGGTTGGAGAAATTCAAGGTTAAATGAATTCCAAGACTGAATCCTTATTTCTAGTTTGAGCTCTCTGGTGGAAGATAATCTGAAGCAGGGTCAGCAAAGAATAATAATCTAGAAAAGAGAAAAAAATCAGAATATTGATGAATGAAAAAAAATAGAATGAAGTTCTTTAAGTGAATAATGTTATAATAACACTCTATATTTTGAAGTACTTCAACATCTGAAATCTTAACCTTTCAGGATTTGTGCTATTCAAAATAGAGCATTATGTGGTAATAATGTATAATACAATGAACTATTTCTTTCAGCATTCTCATGGTTTAGGGGCAGGTATCACCTTTTGTGGTATTGCAATCCACTAATCCAGGGCTGCCTTGAAGAAAGGGCTCATATTCTAATAACTAGAGGGAACTTAAATAAGATCTATTGCCTGAAAATATTAGTCCTTCTCTCTTGCCAGCCATTCATCTCTATTTGTAGTGCCTTATACATTTTGTGTGTTTTTCTTGCCTCTGTATCTTTGCTCTTGCTATTACTTATGTTTGGATGTTCTCTGAGTTTTGATTTTCCATCTATCTATGGGAAGGAAAATCACAGGATCTCAGAGTTGGAATGTCCCTGGAAGAAATCTATCTATGGGTTGAGGTCCTATATAAAGTTGTGTAACTGAAAGTGGAGGACATGGAAAATCTGGCAACAGTAAGAAGGTTTCTGAGTATTTTATGTCTTGCAATATCAAATATTCTTTCAAAATATAATTCTTTACATAAAGCTAAAGAAGAAATATATTTCTTTAGTTTGCAAATTTGCTTTCATCTTCATAAATGGTAACATTATGTGTATACCAAAGAATAGTTTTAAAATGATTTTTTATGATTTATCATCAGTAAATATTTGATTTGTATATTTGATATACCTATACACCCAGTGTCATTTAAAAATTTCTGGGCAAAAAGGTGTCACAAGTAGAAAAGAAGTCCTGTTTTAGATGACTATTGGCTATCTAACCTTTGATTCAAATTTTCCATGAGGAGGAATCTGCTATCTTCACTGATATTTTATTCCACTTTGATAACTAATAATTAGAAGGGTTCTTTCTTTCCTCTCATATGTAAGCCTCAATCTACCTCTCTGAAACTTTTAGTCACGACTTATAATTTTGTCTTCTGGGGCCAAGCAGAACAAATCTAAGCCTTTGTCAATTTTTTTTTTTTTATACTACATTGTCATTTCCTCCTCCCAAGCAACAAGGAAAATCGGTCAAACAAAAATGAGCAATAAAACGATTGTGTCTGACAGTGTAAGAATTAACATGAGTAGTACTTCACATTTCTTTTGAGAAAACAACTTCTACTGTTACTTAGTAATTCTTCTCTTTTTGATTACAAATTCCTTTCCTACCCTCACCTCTCTAAATAAACAACCAACTTTTCTTCAACAAAAACACCTTGTTTGTTTTGCTTCTGTGCTCCAGCATTCTCATTGTGAGCCCTCTTAGCCTCCAGTTTCACTACATTGCATGAATTCCACCCATCTTCCCGGCTGGAGATCCCTTCCCTCACTCTTTCACTTTCTACTATTGGTTCTAGGAACAGTTACCAAATCAGTACTAATGCTTTTTAAAAGGCTGTGTCAGTCAATCACCACATATTCTGTGACTTTCTAAACCAAAATATTTCTCCTTGACTGTCACATGTTCACTTTACTTGCTGGAATGTAAGTTCCATTAAAGCAGTGATAATATTTTTGGTAGAGGCATTTATAGAATTTAGAGGGATCTAACATACATATTTAGGCGCTTTTCAATCATTCTTTTATGTTTTGCTTCCTTGTTCTTTGAACATATTGCATCGATTTATTACTAAATATAAATACATGCCTGTTTGAAAATATATCTTTACATTTATGTATATTTATATACATATATATGCATATATATACTTAACTTCCACTGATTATCATCTTGGCTGGTATCATGCCAGATTCAGTCTCAAGGCTCTTCACTAGAATGATCTCCTTCATTCTGTAAAGTTTTATTAATTGCATCCTATAGCTAGACCAATTCCCTGAGCTTCCCAGTGATCAAAGACACTTCCGCTGCTCTCCCATCCTATCCCTCTCTGATTTGGAGCTCAGATAACATGCCACTTGCACCTGCATATTATTCTGTTTCACTTATTTATATGGGAATCATTTCTACCTATTGAATTAGAAACTATTTATGGACTCTATTCTCACTTGGAATATTCCTTGGTATATTGCACAGTGGCCTGCCTAGAAAAGACGCTTAATAATGTTTGTTGAGTTAAATTTCTCAATATTTCATGGATTTTTCACCTTTCAATGTCTACTATTAAGATGTGAATGTCCTTGGGAGGTGTTAAGCTTTGTCACCTAACACCTTAGCTGACAGCCAGCAGAGAGTAAGACAGGATGGTTATAGAATAGCATTTGTATGTCCTAGATTATGTGTGGTAATTATTTCTTTGAGGTATTAATTATAATCCATATCTCATTCTCTAGTTTCCAGGACTCTGAGATAACAACTCATGTTCAGACAGAATGCTGTCTAATGCCTGTCTCAATAATTCTTTGAGTTCTGAATTCCTTTGAATAAATCCATGCTAACAGTCAAAGGTGAGGACACACAGAACACAAAGAACCTTCTTGTAAGTTTTAATTTTGTCAAATATTTCATTTCATCTCTTCTTCCCTTCCTTTTCCCTGCTGCCTCTGAAGCAAGAATGCATTCCACAACCACTCTTCAGGTCTGTAAGGGCATCATAGTTACAGAAAAATAGACTAGGATTTAATATAATAAACAAAAGGCTTAAAAGTCTCAAGTAGAAGCTAACTCTGGTTTTTACTATCATGTAAACAAGGTAAATCTATTAGTTCTTAGTCTCCCTTCACTAACCTATCTCTTGGTTCTCATTTTGACATTCAGATCTCTCATAAAGGAATAAAATATCCATGCATTTTTCATCCAAAGGTAACTGAAATCTAGCCACAGATTGTTTGGCTGGCTTTGTTTTTGGGACTTCTACTCCTCAATTCTATTCTTTGCCCTAATCCTTTGTAGATTATGCAATAGAGCAAGCTATTCAGAATCCCACGTTTGCAGTAGGTTCATGCTGGCAATACTGCTGGTGTTAACAATTTTGTTTAGGACCAAGGGATTCTGTAATCCCCAATAAAACTGTGCCAATAATCGTCTTCAGAGGGAGTACTGTGAAACTCAGACAAGGAATATTTAGGACAAGAGATACTTTTCTCAACCTGAAAATATCCCTTATACAAATACAAATCTTTCTGAATGATGATGAAGGTGAGGTATATTTAATGAGGATACATGAGACTGTTTACTTCTAAACATCAGAAATTCAAGCATATTTATAAAAATGTATCCATAGAAAAGATGAATCTGGATTTGCTCTTACTGAAACTTGAATTCTTAGGCAATAAATACCTTGGGACCCTAGGTAGATGAGAAGTCTTATATATCTTGTTGCTTGTATGCCAAAACTATAGTGTTTTGCTTGCGCTCCAGTCTATAACCACAAGACAAAAAAAAAAAAAGGCAAAAAAACAAACAAAGAAACCCATTGCTTTTGTTGCCCCTAAAGAGTTTGGAATAGGGGAATATTTACACAGCTTGCAATTGCCTCCATGGCAAAAGGTGAGATTAGGACAATAGGGAGACTCTAGCCTCTGGACCACTATCCTTGGGGAGTCCTGGCAGTCAGGAGATCTTTTTGTATATTAAAATATTTGTTTTTGTTGAAGATTATTATGTTCGCGATACCAAAAAAAGATGTGATTATAAGATCAAAGATCACAGATCTGGAACTGAAAAGGACCTCAGAATCCACTTACTTCAATTAAGTTGAAATTAATTTGAGTTAAGTGAAAATAAATATTACATATCAACAGAAAGGAAAAACATGAATTGTGCTAATTTTCTAGCACATGAGTTTTTAATGTTCTGTGTATATATGTGGAGGGAAAGAGGAGAAAGAGAAGGATCCTTTTGCAAACTGGTGAAACTTATGAATTCTCTCTTGGAATAATGTTTTTAAATGAATGCAATAAAGTACAGAGCATGACAAAGGAAACCAGTTAGAATTAAATACAATTATCAACAATGAAAAAAAAAAAGAATAAGTTCATGGGTCCCAACTTAAGAACTGTTGTTCTAGCATACTTATTTGTGAGAATGTCTAATCTATATTCAATTTAATGTTTTGGATGTTACTTTTATGTATTAGCAACCAGGAAGCACTCAAATATCTCTCCAAGATCACATTGTTTCTAGGTCCCATTCCAGAACTTCCAGAAAACAGGATACCATAACTTTGAGGGTTGACTATTCCATTTGGCCTGTTTCTCAGTTTCTCTTTAGGCTTCAGGTTAGAAGTGATCCAATATGTGAATTTTTTCTATACATATTTTCACAAATATCATGTTGCACAAGAAAAATCAGATCAAAAAGGGAAAAAAAATGAGAAAGAAAACACAATGCAAGCAAACAACAACAAAAAAGAATGAAAATACTATATTGTGGTCTACATTCAGTTCCCACTGTCCTCTCTCTGGGTACAGATGACTTTCTTCATCACAAGGCCATTGGAACTGGCTGTAGAAGCACTTTCAAAGAATTTAGACATAAAAGGCAAAAGGAAAATAGAATGATAGGAAAGAATTTTTTGAACTAGGGAAGGAGCAAATTGCTAGGGGGGAAAAAAAAACCTGAGTCAGGCCTTCTTTCATACCTCTCAAACTGTTTAAGATGACAGGAAACAATAATGATAAATTATGGGAATGGAAATAATGATAAAATGTGGGAAAACAGGGACACTGATGCATTGTTGGTGGAGTTGTGAGATGATTCAACAATTCTGGACAGCAATTTGGAACTATGCCTAAAGGAATATCAAACTGCATATCCTTTGATTCAGCAATGTCAGTAATTTCTGTATCCCAAAAAAGATCATAAAATAGAAAAAAAGAATCCACATGTGCAAAAATGTTTGTGTACCCATTTTCATAGTGGAAAAGAACTGGACTTTAAGTGGATTCCCATCATTTGGAAAATGGCTGAATAAGTTATATTATATGAATGCAATGGAATATTATTGTTCTATAAACAATGAGGAACACGCTGATTTCAGAAAAGCCTGGAAAGTTTTACATGAACTAGTAAGTGAAGTGAGGAGAATTGAGAGACTATTTTACACATAACAAGATTATGTGATGATCATTTGTGATAGACTTGGTTCTTTTCAATGATGAGGTGATTCAAGGAAATTCCAGTAGACTTGTGATGGATAGTCACCCACATCCCGAGAGAAACCGTGGAAACTGAATGTGGATCAAATCAGAGTTTTTCACCTATTTTGTTGTTTGTTTTTTCTTTCTCATTTTTATTCCTCTTTGATCTGATTTTTCTTGTGCAACATGACAAATATGGAAATATGTTTAGAAGAATTGTTCATGTTTAACCTATATCAGATTGCTTGTTGTCTTGGGGAGAGGGAGAGATGGAGAAAAAATTGGAACACATGATTTTGCAAAAGCAAATGTTGAAATTTAAATTTGCATGTATTTGGGAAAATAAAATACTATTTAAAAATTCTAAAGATATGTGACAGATTGGGAATGATTCTTGGAGGAATTAAGATGGTATAAAATTTCTTGTGTAGGTAGAAAGGTTAGCTTTGGTAAAGAGAAAATTTGCCTCTTCATGTGAAACATACATAAAAGATAAGATAGTATAAAAAAGTCTATGGATGATATGAAATAAGAAAGAGAAGAGGGAACTCATAGTGTATGACCTTTATTTCTTCTGTGAAAAAATAAGACAATGTTCTCCACTGAAAGGTCAGAAGAAGAGTATCCATGGGAAATTTAAGGAACAAGAACTATTGTGGTAAATAAGGAAGTCAATTGATTAGAGAGATATAGAAAAATTGCCTAGCAGCAATGAAGGCCCAGTTAATGTTGTATAAGAAATTGATAGTTGATCCAATCAGAAAGGTGGCTTAATCTCCATTTTCATTCAGAAGCACATATGCAGGAATAAAGGTAATAATTAGTAGGAGGAATGCAAGATTGAAGTTTGATAACAAGCATTTGGTGAAATGATAAATGATAAATGATTGGGGATTCAAAAGAAGAGGAAAATATAGAGTAAAACTGATGCATCAACTGGTTTAAATGGGGAAAAGAAGATAAAGTTGCTAATGGCTAAACCTGGGATAGAATAGAGGCATTAAAGGGATCATGGTGAGGGTGAAGAGTAGGATATGGCAAGTGAAAGCAGAGAGAAGTGGAAAGCCAATAAACAATGGGTTTTGTATGAATAGAGAGATAGTAAATATGTGAATGATAGCAAGA
The DNA here is from genome assembly GCF_016432865.1 of Antechinus flavipes. Taxonomy (NCBI): domain Eukaryota; kingdom Metazoa; phylum Chordata; class Mammalia; order Dasyuromorphia; family Dasyuridae; genus Antechinus; species Antechinus flavipes. The sequence continues at coordinate 295,855,403 of NC_067400.1, read as the reverse complement.
TCAAAGTTGTGATCATCTTTGTGGCTGAGGTGGAGTGGAGGATGTAAGCTACTGGAAATGATTAGTTTGAAGAACTGAGTAGTTAGAATGTTTAAGTGTCAATATATATGTTAAATTTCACAATTATAGTAGAAACATAAAAAGTGTGAATCAAGAACTGAATTCATTGAAGAAGGAAGGAATATGGCCTATATGTGTAAACAGAGCTGACATTTTATATTGGGTGATAGAGATTAATACCATGAACTCAAAGGAAGAGAGAAATTACTTATTACTGAAAAATGGAGGGAGGGAAAGAATCTGGAAATGGCAATGAGGAACAAATAGTTTTCCATCTCTCCACCTCTGCCTGGATGAATATAGTACTAGAAAGGATAGTCAAGGAGGTCGTGTCATTAGGGAACAGCAGGTTTCAATAACAGCTAGAAAATGGAAAAAGTAGGAGAGGAAAATATGTAGAATGTAGAATGAAATGAAGTCTGCTGTCTTTGGAAAAACATTCCAGAGTGCATATTAGAAGTGGTAGGAAGGTTGAGGGATGTTGAAATAAGGACTCAGGATGTGGGAGATAAAGAATGAGTTTCAGATGATGACCCATAGGAGTTCAGGATTACCAGAATTTGTAGAGTATGACTGATTGTGAAAATGTTCATTATTGAGTAGAAAGTATCACTTTGCTTTTCAAAGGAAGCTAGAGATTAATTTGGAAACAAGTGCAACATGAAATGGAAGGCACATGGTCATATATTTAGGTTGGAAGTCCTTTTTATTGAGTCTGCAATGGTATCGCCAGACTCTGGCCCTTCATTAAATTATAAGATCAAGTAATTGGGCAGTATGATGATATATCATATTGACTTAATTTGATGCATTAATGTACACAATGCAAAGGCCAAAGGATCTGCAGGAGTTTGGCTTATTGGCTTAGTTCCATTTAGCCACATTGATTAGAGGTGTACTTTCCTAAAAATGTGGTCTAGAGGAGACTAGTATGTCTATCAAGCAACAATAATGTTTATTCTTCTGTGGTTTTCCTTAGATATTTAAAATAATAGTTCATATTGCGTAATAACAAGAGTTAGCATCATATAGTAGATGTAGAGATGGGTACAAAGTCAAGAAGCCTAGGACTCATACTAAGTGTATGATGAATTATAGGTTATTTAACCTCACAAAAATCTAGGCAAGTTTGTAAAATTTGTAGAGTAAATGCTAAATTGCACTGGCAGACATTTTCTTCAATATGACAGATACTTATAGTAATGAAATGACAGGTCTAATTCCCTATCTCTTTTAATAACAACAACTACTTTATATACAATTTTAAGATTTACAAAGTCATGTTTTTCATAAGTATCCATTACTTGGTAGTTACAGATAAGGAAACTCTGAATTGAGGGGCTAAGTGACCTACTAAAGACTCATGGTTAATATATGCCAAAACATAATTGAAACCAGTGTTTAGGTCCACTATTTTCTGCTATTCCATACTGCCTTTGCTGATTGCCAATCAAAATATTATCATATTGAATGTCTAATCCATCAGGTTTCCAATTAAAGATCAGCTGGGTTTATTTGTTTCTTAACAAATGAAATTATAAAATAATTAAGATTTTATAATTGTAAGGTACTTTAGGTAAAAGATATGAAAACACTACAAAGAGTTTAAGAATATACAAAATGAAAAAGTATTATTATCACGTAACTTCATTATAACTCCTATTCTAATCCAGTTGTATTCTAGAGTACTTACATCCTATTATCAATTTTTCTTTGCCAAAATGATGACCAAGTGAGAGAGGCTTAGGCTTTTAGTATTACAGAATTCTAAGATTATATTTGTAATATGAAGGTTAATTTATCAACTGGGGATATTGGGAATATTTATTCAATTCAGCATCATTAAAACCAATTCAAATATTTCTTAAGTGTCTAATGTGATAGGAAGTGCTGGGGAATATGAAAAATTTAGGTAAGAAATAATCCATAGTCTCAGAGTTTGCAGTATAGTAGAAAAGTAATAACAGGTCAAACTATTTTTCTCCCAAGTATTCCTCATTCTCCAAGATAAGGAGTACAAATAGTAGCATTCCAATTATATAAATAAGGAAACTAAGATTCAATTAAAGTCAATTATCCAAAGCTGAACAGCTAGTAAGTGGCAGAGCAAGGGCCTTCTTGGATTCTAGTCTTGAACCCTGGTTCAAGTACCCTTGACAGTTTAAGTGCCTACATTGCTTCATTTGCTATGATTAGGAAAGATTCAAAGTTAAATAAAACAAGCCTCTATCTTTAAGGGGAAAAGATAAAACCTACATACATATAAATATATTACAAGGGATAACATGACATGTAGAATTAATCCACTTTCTTCAACACCCAATATATAATTAGACATATATAATTTAAGCAACAAAAACAAAAGTTTAGTAACTTTGACTCCCTTCCAGAGGCAATACTTAAGCAAAAACACATTCTATTAAAATTAATTTAAGAGTTGGTAAATGGTTAATACAAAAGGAATTTTTTTCTCAAGATATCTTCTTTCCTTTTATTTTCATTATTGATGTAAGAGTTTTCACATGTGTAAAAATAAGGACTTGAATAACATGGTCTTTAAGTTTCCTACCAGGATAAAGGACACCATCAATGAATCATTTTGAAACTTCAGATGTCTCCAAAGGTATTCAAGTGAGAGGCTTCCAGAGGGTTACTCCTAGTACTGTTATAAAACATACCAAGTTAAATGAATCTTTGTGTTTCTGGAATTCACCAAAAACTCGGCTGATTCACTAATAGCTATGGAGTGATGAATTGTTTAACTGTCTGGGATTCAAAATCCTGGCTCAATGTACAGTGAAACATTTAGTACACAAGAAAGCAAAGAAGAAGTGGGAGAAGGGTTACTCTAACTGAAATAAAAAGCGATTGTGCTGTTGGCCTAATTCTACTAAATACCTGTAAAACAGGCAAATCTTCAACCATGCTTTAAAATTTTCATTTCTACTTTATTAATAAATAAAAAAAATAAAGTTTTCTTGGTTTTCTTCACTCCTAGAATGTCCTTCCAGAGATAAAATAAATTATATTCTGGATGCCCAAGTTTCTTTCAATCTTCTGCTTCCCCTTGAAGTGCTTTGCACAAGACCATAATGGGAAAAGAGTGTGTTGCCAATATTTTCTATCTTTTTCATCTAGCAGTCTTATGGGATATAATAACTTCTCTCCCTATGAAGTATTAAGCTACTTAGTAGTTGAGGAATCCTGACTGCTTAGGGATTCTTGGGTGCCATAATGCAGCTCCAGCACTAAATTAGAGAGACTTGCTATGTATATAGTGAGAAGTCTAGGGCCAAAGAAAATAAGTTGATGGTCAGATTGGTACTTTTTCTGTATATCCTTCCAAAAAATTTTGCCTTGACCTCTTATTTGTTATTTGGTGCACCTGGTGATTTGGACCCAAACCTTGATAGAAAATAATAGAAAAAGGTTGGATTGTGATTGAAGAAGATCAGTAGGAAGATGCAATATTTAAATTAAAATACTGAGAAACTGCTAGGGCAATGCTCAGATGCTATTGTTCTGGTATTAACCTCCAATTAGCTAACGTGATACTCTCTGAAGATAGTATTTAGACTTGGAAGAGGTCTTAGATATCATCCAGTCTAACTTTTAACATCTTTTAGTTAAGGAAAGAGAGTTCATTTTACACCAGTGGTGACATAGGCAATACCTACCAAAACTAGGGTTAATTAGCATCGAAGTGCTCCACATTAAGTGCTGTATGATATTACTTTGATTTGAAAGTTTAGTTAGTATACTTTCCTTTTCTATGGCCATACTATTTCTTTTCCTATCACAGTTGATTCCACAAAGGAATTGACATGGTTGATGTCAGTATTATGCATTTGAAGGGACCTTAACTTAGCTTAGAATGAAAAGTTACTGGCAGAAAAGAATTTAATGAATAGTGATATTTAGGAAAAAAAGTAGAAAAAATATCTTAATATAAATATGGTATTCAATAAATGAAATAAAAAAAGAGTGACTGGACAGGAACAAAATCATACAGAAAAAAATAACATCTTGCAAACAGTACAATTTTAAAAGGTTGTTATTAATTTTGAGGACAAAACAGAAGCAAACTTCCAAAGAGTGGAAAAGATCACAAACAATATTATTGTTTCTCAAATGATGACTGAATAGAGAAGCCAGTAACTATAAACATATATAAATAGTATGCTTACTTTTTTATTTCTGTCTAATCTTTATGAAAATTGTCTATGCTATGTAGGCCTTTGGTAAAGATAGAAGAATGAAATGGGCATGGTTTATGGACAATTGTTTACAGGAGATTCAGTGAGATCCATTTTTGTTCATTACAAGAATGTTTCCTATAGAATCATACCTTTGAGTTGGAAGGAACTTCAAAAGTCACTTAGTTCAAGCCATACTGACAAACAATTCCTTCTATAACATTTCTGACAAAAGGATAAATATTTAACTTGTACTTGAAAAAGTCTTGTAAAAGGGAAATGTACCTTGAGAGATAGACCATTCTGCTTATACACAACTCTGATACTTAATATCTTATTTAATATTCTTTTGCACTTACATGTGAAAACAATTTTAACATTTTTCAAATTTTGAGTTCTACAAAAAGTTTTACAAAGGTGAATGTTGAAAACTATCTTTGTATGTGTTTGGAAAAATAAAATATATTTAAAAAAAACAAATTTTGAGTTCTAAATTCTTCCCCTTCCTCCCCTTCCCATCTCATTAAGAAGCTAAGAAATTTGGCACAGTTTATACATGTATAGACATGCAAAATGCATTTTTATGTCATTCTGTGAAAGAAAACATAGATAACCCCCAAGAAAAACAAAGAAAAAAATTTTAAAAAGTATCTTTGAACTGCATTTAGGCCCTACAAGTTCTTTCTCCGGAAACCTTTCATCATAAGTACTACTGAATTGTCTTGGATCACTATACTTTTATGAATATCTAAGTTATTCATAGATCATCATCAGAAACAGAAACAGAGACAGAGACAGAAAGGAGGAGGAGGAGGAGGAGGAGGAGGAGGAGAAGGAAAAGGAGAAGAAGGAGGAGGAGGAGGAGGAGGAAGAAGAAGAAGAAGAAGAAGAAGAAGAAGAAGAAGAAGAAGAAGAAGAAGAAGAAGAAGAAGAAGAAGAAGAGCAAGAAAACAAAGTTAAGGAATTTGCTAGCTGCTCGTAGTTTGAACATGGGATAGAGTTTGAGTTTGTGTGTGTGTGTGAGACAGAGAGAGGTGGGGAGAAAGAAGGGAGGGACAGAAGGAGAGGGAGAGGAAGAGGAAGAGAGGGAAGGAAAGGGAAAAGGAGAAGAAGAGAGGGAGGAAAAGGGGAAAGGGAGAGGGAGAGAGAAACAGACAGACTCATACAGAGACACACAGATACACAGACACACAGCGATACAGATGGAAACAGGAGAGACAGATAGTGAGAGTCTACTTCAGGATTCATTTCTTCCATGAAGAATTCTTCAATTGCTCTAATTAATTTTTCCCTTCTTTTCTCTGAACTTCATTGTTATATTTGTTGGCAACACTCATTTTGGACCTTGGTTTGTTTCTGGGAACATATTGCTTCATGTTTTTTATTAAACTGATTTGCACTTGTGTCATCGATCAAAGTGAATTGTATGACTCTAAAAAGGTATTATTCCCTTTAGCATTAGCACAGGGCATGTGCATATGTATAGACACCCAATAAATAAGTAAAGAACATGATTAAATGCAATCTACCTATCAATAAAGTGTTGCTAAGAAGAGATCCTTCTGGGCCTACTTTAATGAAAAGAATTATTTGTAATTATATTTATTGCATGTGAATGTTGTACTAACATATTTAAAATAGTTTGTTCTCTTAAGTAGAATAAATATTCTAAAAATCTGTATTCCCTATTTACATTGTTCAATTTGTTTGGCAACTACTTTCTTCATAAATAATGCATAGGCAACCTATCCTAATTCAGTTTTTATTGTATAGAGTTTTATTTATACTTCTTGGATGCCAAGTTGGAAGTTGTTCTTGTTTTTAAAAGTTTAATTAGGGAATGTAAGTATATACTTATATTTTAGTATTTCAGTGGATCTGATAAATATTCCTTCCAGGGGTGCAAATCACAAGCCATTCACACTTTCTTTTCTGTGCAATTCTTATTCACACATTTCTATAAATCTTCCATAAAGATGCATCTATGAAAGGAGAATCTTCTTTCTGACAACTGTGAAAAAATAAGTCCTTTAACCTCTCATTGCAACAAATCATTTGCTTGGACTCTAAGTTATACATACATACACACACACACACACACACACACACACACACACATATATATATATAAATTACAGATCTAAATTGGTGCAAGGAGTTTTCACACTAGGATTTTTCTAGGCTCATGAATTCAGAGGTCTAAATCAATATTCTGAATGGCTTTCCCTATGACTTTTCATGTATTCTCAGTGTTATTAGAGCTCTTGGGCCATGTTTTTTATTGCTTTTGCTACATGACTAATATAGCTTTTTCCCCTCAAATCTCACATTTTCCTGGAATATTAGTAAAATAACCAATTACTAAAGCATATCTATTTTGGATGGACCAATTAGATAGTCCCTTAAAGTTAATGTATCCTGATCATTAAATAACTCAATCTTTTCATCATTATTATAGGGTGTTTACTATTTCAGAGAAAAAGGGATATGGGGGACCGAGAATAAATTTCTCAGAATGAAAAGACGTTCTTCCCCCCAGTATTTTTTAATACATGATCTTCTTGTCTTGCTATGACATGCATTAATTTCTAGCTTTTGGATACCTTGACTGAATTCAACTTTTGGTTTTCTGGGCATTTTGGTAACTAGTCTATTAAATCCTAAAGGGTATTTTGAAAGCTGAATTAGATGGCAAAGGTGTTGAATTGAGGTGGGAGAATAAATTTGACAATCTGTGTTAATGTTAACATTTATGTGAAGCACCTTATATCAGATATCCAATGAAGAGAATAGGATTATGTTCATTTAAGCAAAATATACCTGCAAAGTTGTGGTAAATCTACTATTTTGCAAATTTAAATACAATTGAAGATTTTGATAGGTTGAACTTTGGTCCTTTTTCTTTCCTCTTCCATCCCTCTTCTTACTCTATACATTAGGCACTCTTTGAAAAGAGGATAAAAATTACTTTAGTCATGTGCTCAATATAACTTATGATATAAGCTATCCTAGCCAGAGTCTGATTTTGTAGCTATAATCAATGCTTAATTGTATTTGTTCCTTTTCCTTCCTCCAAACTAAGCTCCTGATGTTTTTGTCTTTTTATTTATCCCTAACACCCAGCATCATGGTTTATACAAATTAAGTGCTTGATAGATATTTGTTGAATTGTAGTGTACTGAACTGACATGGTTTGGGTGGGGGTTAAGTTAAACTTACCATTGGCACTACTAGGTACTAACATGATTCTATTCTTTCAAAGAGCCAGGTTCTGGGAAATCTTTTGTTCACTTTGGCAGTTTTATACTGCATTTGACAACACAGGGAGCTTAGGGGAAGTACCAAATTCTTTACACTTTTCAGAGAGTGGGCAACCTTCTATTTTCTAGCTCTATTTCTTTCACCAGAGGATGGCTGCTCTCATAGGATCAGTTTAAGGCATGTGGTTAGTGTAGATGTATTTGGACAGAATAAATCTAAGCCATACTCACTGAAATTCCTTTCTCCTCTTGGATATCTTTTATTTCATGTGGACAAGCTCTAAAGGATCAGCTACACAGAAACAAACATGAATTATATGAAGTTTTATTCATAGGCATGAAATCGATGTAAAGGAATTAAGAAATTCATTTAAATAACTCCTCCATGGATGCTTTACATATATCCAGGACTCATATAATCAGAGCATTTACATATTCCAAACCTAGGGGATTTTAGGAAAAATTTAAATATAAATATACTCAATGGAACACAATTCCCATTTCTTCACACTCTGAAACAGGAGTAAATAAAGGGAATTACTAAAATAAGATATAATTTCCAAATGCTGATGTGCTTATGGCCTCTAGAGTTGTTATAGTAAGTTAGGGGAAATTGTAAGATACAACAAATTGTTTTTCTTGAAACTCAAAGGATTGGAGTAAGGAAACTCCAGGGTACAGAAAGAAGCTCTTCAACTTCCTTTTCTTCCCATCACTTATTCCGCTTCAGTTATATTTCTAGTCTTATGTGCTTCACTATTCATCTTGTGAACTATATCTGATGCAAAGATATTAAGGTCTTCTAAAGGAGAAGTTCTGGAAGAGCCAGAGAAGAGTAATATCCTTCTAGTATCTCTCCTCATGCTCATGAAAGGTTCAGCTCTTCTTTAGTTGCTTTGGGTCATGGCTCTTTGGCACACTCATTTCTCACCCCCCTGCCAAGCTGAGGGGTGGGGGGAACCAAAGGAAACATGCCATATACCAAGGTCCATTGAAACATCTGTGAATATGATTAAGTGTTATGCTTTTGAATAAATGAGTAATACCTAATCATCTCAGCTGTAAAACAGAATGTTTATGTAAATACCTCAAATATGCCATTCATATGAATAGTTTTTCCTGCAACCAACATAACAGATAACAATCAGTTACATAAGACATTTATACACAAACATATACATGCACACACATACTATATATATATATACATACAATCATATATCTAGATCAAATTATACATACATATTTGTGTATATATATATAAAATTAAGAACATAAATCTTATATAAATATGACACATGCTATCAAATCACACATTGTATAGAGCAAGCAAACACAGATATCATTTGCAGAAACATAGTATAGAAATATTTCATGTTGAAGAAAATGTAGCATCAAATATGTGGGTTCAAAGAAGTATAACAGTAAAGTCACATTGTATAATCAATATGTAGGTTGCATATAATATATAAAACATATGAAACAGATACAGAGAGGACATTGCAAGAACTCTAGCTATGGACATTGCTTGTATACATGTGTGACTATTTCTCTTATTTCTTCTGAAGCATCATAACTAAGCTTGGTTAATGCTTGGGGTTGTGTCAGAATGACTTTCAGTAAACATCTGACCATCATGCTCTTTGTTTAAGATTCTGTGTCCCAAACCTTCCAGATTAGATTTGATTATGAATAAAATCAGCAATTTATTTTTAGTATTTGCACAAGACCCAAACTATGAATATTAGTGCATTCTAGGAATAATGGAACAAACTTTTAAAATCCTTTCCATGTATCTTGTCCCAGTAACATCCAATTGATGTGGAAGGAATCAGGCAAGATTGCCCTTTCTTTTCTTTCTGCTTCTATTATTTCCTAACTACAAACTCAGAGGGGAGTTTATTGAGTGGTTTGGGGGTGATGGTATAATCTTCACAAATTTTAGATAATTGCCAGCAAAGTCTACAAAAAGACCTAATATACAGAGATTGGTTGGATGTAGCCAGATGACAAACACTCCTTTCTTCTCTGAATCTGTATTAATTTCCTATTTAGGCACTATGTAACCCATATATTTAGGAGAAGTTAGGTACAATCGACCTGGAATTGACAACTCGAAATCAACTACTCACTGATCTAATAATTCCTTTAGTCTTTCCTCATGTTCTTCTAAGGTCTTCTAAAAATTATTTTGTCATGATTATTATTGGAATTTATCTAGCACTTGAAGGTTTGCAAGCATTTTATATATACTATCTAATTTTCTTATTATTTTAAATCTCATTTTTAGGAACCCTTGGAGGGAGATGCTATTATTATCCATACTTTACTGATAAGGAAACCAAGGCAGACAGCTATTAATCAACTCATTTAGTATCACACTAATAAGTATCTGAGATTAAATCTGAAATCAGGTACAACATTCCATTTACTGTGCAACCTAACTGCCATCATCTAGGAACACCAACATTTCAAAACATTTAATATTTCCAATCATTTTATCTACAATTTTTTGAATATTGATTGGTGCTTCTAAATTCCTTGTAGTCAAGGGTAAATTTCTTATTTAGGCTTGTCTACTGCTGCTGAAATATTTGCTCTGATCTTTTAAAAGTTTAATTAGAGAATAGAAATAGATATACACAATTATATTTTTATGTTTCATTCCAAATCGAATGCAAAATTCCTTCAACTAGTGCAGATCACAACCCATTCTCCCCTTCTTATCCTATGTAACTCTTGTCCTGTACTCTTGTCTACTTCCACAAAGGATCCTCTGCAATAAAAATGCAACAAGGTATAGTGGATAGGAGAAGGCTCTTTTTGCAGTCAATAAAGTTTTTCTGGCTTTAAAACTTATTACCAAAGTGATCATGGACAAGTAATTTAATCTCTAAGGTTCTATGGTAATGAAGACTCTAAGCTGTGGAATCTATATTAGGTAAAGAAGTTTCAGGTTTTCACAACAGATTAATCTGGGCTTCAGTGCTAAACACGATTTCAATTTGTCCCAATGGCTGTGTTAAGTAGAACTATGGTTTCAGTCCCTTAGTACAATGGTATGCAAAATGGGGACATGAGTCTCCTGGAGCATTATGAACTCACCACACAGGGAATGTTATCAATAGAATCAGATGGTGAGAAGATGGATCCCAGCCTCCCAAAAAAATATACGCAAAAAAAGCATGATTCCAGCAGACTAAGGATGAAGTGTGTTATGTAGTTCTTAACAAAAATGTTATGTACTTCAGATGCAGAATGATACATAAACATACACACATATGATGTGGCAAATGTGGGAATTTATCTACTTTGCATATTTGTTATAAGATTTTTTAATGAAAAAGGAGTAAGTAAAGATGAATGAAATACTAGTTAATCATTTTTTAAAAATTCAAAATGTTGGGTTTGTGGGTCTACTTATAGACTGTACACCACAACTTTCATCCCCTATTAGAAAATATTAATAAGCTGAAAAATTTTAATAAATTAAAACTGTGATCTGGTGATCATTTTTTTTTTCCTCTTTGAAACTCTTGACATTTGGCTTGACCAGTTCTTAATCAGTAGACACAGAATCTGTGATAGGGTCCAAGTTCAAAGTTATTCCATCTTAAGACAATCCTGCCCTACCCCCTGACCTGAGTTTATACTTCATTGTTTCCATCTTTAAGAAGCTAAAAGATTGTCACATTTTGATTAAATAATGGAGTCTGACTTGGAAGGAGACACACACAGAAACACATAGAATATATGTGTATATATGTATTAAGAAAGTCAAAGGCCATTGGCTATGACTTTTCAGTAAGATTGAAAAATATATTTTTTATTGTATTGGGCTGAGATTTCATGAAACTTTCCTCTAAAGGAACTTTCAAATATAAAAACTGCTTATGGCTGTATAGAGAACTCTTTATAGGACTCCCTTAAGATGGAGCATGCTTTATTAACCATGTGAAAATTTTGTTGTTCAGGTTCTTGCAACTGAGCAATTAATTTTATCTCACTGCCATAAAAAACAGAGCATATAAACAGATTATAGCGATAAAACAAAATACTCGACTAAATTGACATGCTTGCACATAATATTTTTTTCTAAAATGTAAAGTGAATATTCCTCAGGAACACAAAGAACTTATTTATTTTAATAAGGTATTTTATTTTTTCCAATTATATGTAAAGTTTCAACATTCTGCCTCCCTCTGTCCCTAAAATGGTAAGCAGGCTGATATAGATTATACACATGTAATCATGTAAACATATTTCCATAATAGTCATAATTATGAAAGAAGAAATAAAACTAAAAATTGTATGCTTAGATCTGCATTCAGACTCCATAGTTCATTTCCTGGATGTGGACAACATTTTTCATCATGAGTTTTTTGGAATTGTCTTGTACCATTGTATAGCTGAGAAGAGCTAAGTCAACGATAGTTGATAATTATACAATGTTGTTGCTACAGTGTACAATGTTCTGGTTCTTTTAACTTCATTCAGCCTCAGTCCATGTAAGTCTTTCCAGGTTTTTCTGAAATCATCCTTCTCATGATTTCTTATAGTGTGGTAGAATTCCATTACATTCATATACCACAATTTGTTCAGTTATTCCCCAGTTGATGGTCATACTCTCAATGTCCAATTCTTTGCCACCACAAAAAGAACTGGTCTAAATATTTTTGTACATGTAGATCCTTTTTATGATCTCTTTGGCATGTAGACCTAGTAGTGGTATTGTTGCATGTACAGTTTGATTGGCCTTTGGGCATGGTTCCAAATTGCTTTTTAGAACTGTTGGATCAGTTCACAACTCTACCAACAATGTTTGAATGTACCAGTTTGTTTTTTACATCGTCTTCAACATTTATCATTTTCTTTTTCTATCATATTAGCCATTCTGATAGGTATGAATTACCTATCAGACTTGTTTTAATTTGTATTTCTCTCATCAATAGTAATTTAGAGAATTTTTTCATATGACTATAGATAGCTTTAATTTCTTCATCTGAAAATTTCTTGTTCACATTCTTTGACTATATATCAATTGGGGAATGACTTGTATTCCTATAAATTTGATTTAGTTCTCTATATATTTGAAAAATGAGGCCTTCATCAGAAATACTGATATAAAAATGGTTCCCCATCTTTTTGCTTTCCTTCTAATTTTGTCTGTATTTATTTTGTTTGTACAAAAACTTTTGTAAATTTAATGTAATCAAAATGATTTATCTTATATTTCATGTTTTCTATCTCTTGTTTAGTCATAAATTCTTCCCTTTTCTATAGAACTGATGGACAAAATATTTCTTTTTTTCCTAATTTGCTTATTGTATTCCCCTTTTATTTCTAAATCATGTAACCATTTTGACTTTATCTTGGTACAGAGTGTGAAATGTTGATCTATACCTAGTTTCTGCCATATCATTTTCCAATTTTCAAAGCAGTTGTTAAATATTGATTTCTTAACCATGAAGCTGAAGTCTCTGGGTTTATCAAACAATGTATCATTACAATCATTTACTACTTTGTGTTGAGTACCTAATCTAAAATCAGGGGATTTGGAAGCAGAACCTAATAGTAATATGGCAAATCTTTGAGACTATCTTAAGTTTTTATTTTAGCACTTGATGACATTATATCTCTATAGAACTGAGTTAATTAATGTTATATCCCAGCAAAGTAAATAAAGGTAGAAATGAAAGAGTAGGGTTTGCAGTTAAATCTTGAATTGTTCCAGTTGTGGAAATAATTGACACAAGTACATGGTGAGCTTATTCTTATGCTTGAAAATGTTTATTGCTTTTATTCCATTTGATTTTCTTTCTTGTTTTCTCTCTTCTTCCTTCCTTTGCTCCCTTCTATCTTTCTTGCTTTCCTCAATTTTTCTCTCTTCTTCTTTTCTTCCATTTCCCTTACTTCCTTCTCTCCATTCTTTCCTTTTCCTCATCCCATTCATATCCTCTCCCAATCTCTTTTTCTCATTCCTCCATTCCTTCTGTATTATCTCCTTTATTTCTTTCTTCCTTCTTTCCTTCCTTCCTTCTTTCCTTTCTTCCTTCCTTCCTTCTTCCTTCCTTCCTTCCTTCCTTCTTCCTTCCTTCCTTCTTCCTTCCTTCCTTCCTCTCTCCTTCCTTCCTTCCTTCCTTCTTTTTTTTCTTCCTTCCTTCCTTCTTCCTTCCTTCCTTCCTTCTTTCCTTTCTTCCTTCCTTCCTTCCTTCCTTCCTGCCTTCCTGCCTTCCTTCTTTTGTTTTCTCCCACTATCTCCCCTTTCCCCCTTTTTTTCTCTCTTCTCTCCATCCCTTTCTTTCTCTCCTTCCCCCACAACCCTTCCCTTCCTTCCTCTGTAGTTTTAAGCTATACTCAGCTTAAGGGAGATAAGGTTTCAAAGAAATGGACATGAAGAGGAATAGGATTTCAGCTCTCAGGGATGATTTTTAGAAAGTTACAGAGGAGAGAGATCAAATATTGTGGATAACTTCCTAGAAGCTTAGTCTATGTAGTACAAAATTGAAGGAGGATTAACTCATTAAATTCTTGGAAACATAAGTTGTACAGATTGCGAAACATTTTTGATGCTAAACATTTTTTCCATGACACAATATGAAAGCACCAAAGTTCCTTAAACAAATTAATGACATAATCATATTTTTACTTTAGTGATATCCTTTTGGCATCCATTTAGAGAATGGGTTTAAGAATGACTAAAGTGGAAAAAGGGAAAACAATTTGGAGCTTAATACAACAGTTTAAAAGGTAAGGAAGTTCCCAACTAGAATGATGATTGAGTGACTAATGAGAAGGAGTTAGATACATAAAATTTGGTTAGGGTAGAACTGACTTTGTGCCTCATTGAATGTGGGGCTATGATTGTGAAAATGGATAACATGAGGATGATTAACCTCAATGGTAATGTTTGTGCTAAGAAATAAGTAAATGGAGGGGTTCAGTTATGTCTGACTCTTCATGAGCCCCTTTTGGGGCTTTCTTAGCAAAGATACTAGAATAGTTTGCCATTTCCTTTTCCAGCTCATTTTACATATGAGGAAGTGAGACAAACAAGGCTAAGTGATTTATCCATGATGACACAACTAGTAATTACATGAAGCCAGATTTGAATTCATGAAGATGAAACTTCCTGATTCTAAGCCCAGTTCTCTATCCACTGCACCACTTATTTGCCTGAGAAAGAAGCAAATGGACCAATAATAAGCAAATAAGCAAAACAACAACAACAACAATAACAACAACAACAACAACAACAACAACAAAAGTATAGTAAATTTCTGTAACAATTCAAAAAACACCTATTTCTCCTAATATTAACATAATATTTGAGTTCCCTTGAAATAAAACACAGATTATAAAAATTAATTCTTAATTTATAATAAAATTTGAATTAAGTATTTTTCAAATGAAATTTTAACATTTTCTAATATGTGGAGAAGTAGAAAATGAAAATTACTTGGAAGTGGTTATTTTATTAAATAGATTTAATGAACATATAAATTATCTATAATTAATAAATTAGTTAAAACTACATCTAAAATATTGAGATTAAAAACTCCTGAGTATTTTAACATATTTTAACGTAATTATATACTATTTCTTTTAAAAAGCTAGCCAAAGGTAACATTCAGTTCAGTTAGTCTAAAATTATCAAATAATCTAAATTACTATGCTTTGTATAGAGTATTTTCTTTTCAATTTGAGCATATTTGCATTTGTTTTAATTTAGAAAAGACAATGAAGACGATGACAAGCCTTCATTAAAACACATAATTCAAAATTGATAAAAAACCAAAAACCAATATAGCTGAATTTTATTTCTTTACTACCTAGTTAAAAGAGCTTACTAATAAAATGATTAGCATATATAAGATTATACTAGGAATATTCAGTGCTCAAAGAAATAGGCAAGTTTATTATGACATAATAAATCATTCTTAAGTTTCCATTAAAGTAAGCTCCTAATAATACTTACTAGGCAACATTTTCGTAGTTTTCATCAAATACTTTTCTGGTGAAAATAAATAGAAATGAACTCTCCTCCTCCTGCCCCCCATCAATTAATTTCACCAATTTAGTATCTTTCATCTCTCCACTTTGAATTAGTGAGATATCTATAGATATCTCATTTTACACCCCTCCTTCCCTCCCCCCCCCCCACATACACACACATATATTCTCTGGTGAATGACATCACTCCTTACCTCAGGAGTCCAAAAGTCCCAAGTTTCAAAACTCATCTCTCATTATATCATGGTCTTATTCCATTCAAACCAATCTGCTGTCTTCTGCTTTCAATTTTCAGATACTTGCTTCTCTGCTTTTTTATCTTCCTCCAAGAAAATATTCTTTCTTCTCCTCTTTATGAGTCTATGCCTATCACCCCTTTCATGACCCAATCTTTCTCAGAAACTCTTCCAGATTTGAATTCATGAAGATGAAACTTCCTGATTCTAAGCCCAATTCTCACTGCACCACTTATTTGCCTGAGAAATAAGCAAATGGAGCAATAATAAGCAAATAAGCAAAAAAAAAAAAAAAAAAAGAAAGAAAGAAAGAAAGAAAGAAAGAAAGAAAGAAAAAAAGAAAAAAACTATTGTAAATTTCTGTAACAATTCAAAAAACACCTTCTTTCTCTCTGGAATATAAATATCACCTATTTCTCCTAATATTCACATAATATTTGAATTCCCTTGAAATAAAACACAGCTTATAAAAATTAATTCTTAATTTATAATAAAATTTGAATCAGATCAATCTTGTCTGAATCCTCTTAACCTTTATGCTAATTAAAATGGGTGATTTCTGAATGCTTTCAAAGGATATATAGTTCATCAATTTCAACTATACTGTAAGTTTATGGAAAATGAGAACTGTGTCTTCTAATTCCGTTATGGTCTTCCTTAGTGTCTAATATAGTGCTTGGTGCCCGATGATGTAAAGAAATCCCTGTTAATGAACTAATTTTCAGTAAAATATTTGTTGCCCTATCAAGCTATGGATGATAGTTCCTCCTTGACATGTATAATATAATTAATATCATTGTAAAATTGTTAGACTGCTATATTGGGAATCCAGAGACCTGAGTTGCTTGTATTCTTTGTTTTGCGATTATTTTGTGGTCGTAATATTAGTTTCTTGTACTTCAATGCACTATCAATAGAATGAGAATGATGACATTTGTCAGATATTTATTTCACAAAAAGCTTTGGGAAGCCTAGTTCACTTATTTCTGTAGATTATCTCCTCTAAGAAAAGAAAAAAAAAAGTACATTAGTTTGACTTCATGAAACATCTTCACTTAAATAAGATAACTATAATTCCAATACTTTATTTTTTATTTCAACAAAAGTCACACTTTAAAAAATACTAAAATCAATTTAACCTTGCAATGGAAAAGGCTTTTATCCTTTAAATAAGGACAAATTCTGATGGTTTCAGTTGATGTGGCTTCTCAGGGTACCTCTATTGGTTTTGTAAGTTGGGATCTCATTCCTGGCTCAGAATTTAAGGTTATTATATTTTTAAATATATTTTTCTCTTGAATAATTATATGCAGTATAGAAACATGGAAATTTATCTTATTTTGGTATGTTCAAATACTTAAACACATATATGATGACATCTTCATGGGTATTACTTTCATGCATATCACTACTCTTTCATATGGATTCATCCTATAAGTCTCTTGTCCTTTATTCCTATCGAATTTCAGCAGGTAATCTATTCAATATGCCTGTAATCTTCTTAATTTTCTCTTAAATATCATTTATCCTTTACTCATGATATAGGACCAATCCATCTTTTTTTTTTTTTTTTGGCTTGGATATTTATTTAATTTGCCTTAAATTTTCTAAAGTCAATCGCTATAGTTTGTACCTTCTCAATCCAACTCATTTTCCATTTGCATTTTCAGTGTCTTTCCAAGAAATATAAAATATATATTGAATTATGAATATATATATGTATATACATATATATCTTGCCAAGATACATCTACATACATTCACATACACATATCATTGTACACAAATATACAAATACATATACATATACAAATATGTATACATATACACATGTACATTTATTTGTATACCTTGGAGAGACTGAAAATACATACACATATTAATAGTTATTTTTGGTCTTAAAGGGTTCTAAAATGATACCACTATATCAAAGTCAAGGGTACAGTTTATTTGTATGTGGCTGATCAGATCAAAACAAGCTCAGAAGACTCTACCACAGTTCAGGCTTAAATAGTCCATATGAACATTTTGAGGCTTTTTTTTTTCTGTTATTGTTGGTTTATTTTTGTTTTTTAATTTTTTTTTTGGCTACTGCATTTCTGCTTTGCTCACAGAGCCCAGACACTTCTTTGATGAGGGCATACTATGCTAAGGAACCCTGTGCCACCATTGCTTCCCATATCTTTCAATTGATTGCAGAGTTCTTCAGGGAGACCTTCAGAGTGCCATTGTATTGCTTCTTCTGACCTTCATGCTGGCGCTTACCTTGTGTGACTTCTGTATAAAATACACTTTTAGGAAAACATATATTTGGCATTGGAACAACATGACCAACCCATTAAAATTGTACTCTCTGCAGTAGATTTTGAATGCTTGCCAAATTAGTTTGAGAAAGACCTCAGTGTCTGGATCTTATTTTGTCAGATGATCTTCAGAATCTTTTTAAGACAATTAAAATGATATGCTTTGGTTTCCTGGCAAGGGGCTGGTATATTTTTCAAAAGTGTGGCAAACAACCACATTTGCTTTTGGGCTCTCACAAACACTGAGCTAGCTCTATCAATGTGTGCATCAATCTCATCATCTATATGTATATACTTGGAAAGTTTACAGTGGTAAGTGAACTTATCCACAACATTCAAAGCTTCTCCATAACCAATGAATGGTTCTAGGTACAGATGATACAGTGACTGCCACAAAACCTCTCTTTTTGGTGTTGTTGGGCCCAACTTAACACAAGTGGCAGAGAATCAATCTATATTCTGTTGCATCAATTTATATTCTATTGCATCTCAGCTTCAGAAGTGGCATTGAGTACATAATCATTTTTAAACAAAAAGTCATACACCAACTCTCCTCTCAGTTTGGGGCTTTTATAAGGTAAAAAAACAAATCTACCATCAGCACGGTTACTGATGATGTTTTTATCCTCATCAAAGGCATCAAAAGAAATCATGTTAAAAAGTGTGGGAGCAAGAACAATCCCTTGTTTAACTCTATTGATGACTAGGAAAGTGGGAGAGCACTGTCCATTATCCAGAACCCATTTAAGCATGCTGCCATGTAACTGTCCTACAATACTGATGAACTCCTCTATGAAACCAAATTTTGTCAAAATCCTACATAAGCCCTCATGACTGACAGTATCAAGGGCCTTGGTCAGATTAACAAATGTTGTGCACAGACCTCTGTTTTGCTCCTGACATTTCCTTTGGAGTTATTGGGCAGCAAACTTCAAATTGACTGTTTTGTGTCCCTTTACAAAGCCACACTGGCTCTAAGGTAAATGATTTTTCCAGATAAAGGATTAGCATAGTAAGGAAGACTCTTGCAAGAATCTTGCCAGAAATGGCAAAGAGAGAAATGCACCTGAGATTCTCATGAAGGAATCTATTTCCTTTTATCTTATAGAGATAGACAATGGAAGTATTCTTGATCTCCTGAGAAATAATTTCTTCTTGTTTTTGTTCTTTAGCTTTGGTTAATGATGATCTGTTAAAATGCTATGGAAATGCTTAGCTCATCTTTCCAAGATTTTGTCCATATTACTGATAAGAATGGTTTTATCAGAATTCATTTGTTGAGATGCTCTTCAAGCCTTTAGTGAATCATACAAGCCCTTGAATTGCTGCTATCAGCATAATACTACTTTCCTTATATTGAGACAAGAATCCTTTATTTTTCTTAGCTTTCCTTGTACTTTACTTTTGATTGAGTTATAAACTGTCTACTTGGAGACTGATAAGCTAACCCTATGGAGTTCTTGTTGTTTTTTTTTTTTGTTGTTGTTTGTTTGTTTTTAGTTATTTTTTTTTTTTAGCAGCTTCTGAATTTCCCTATCATTTTCATCAAACCAATCTTGATGTTTGTGATTATTTTGGTCTAGATGAGTATGTTGTATACCAAGTCTCTAAAAGCTACCCACTCTTTTTCTTCTCTATTATTATCTTTCTCTCTAAGTTAAATAAAAACTCATATACAGACAAGGACTCTAATCTGTTGACAATGTCTTTTGATAGTTGTCTTGCCTTAGAGCAGCTACTTTTATTGAATGAGAATGTTTAGCTTTGAGAGGATAAGTCTATTATTGGTCCAACACTCTAATATACAACACCTTTGTCAGTCTTACATTCTCACATTTTGCCTGTCTCTTTTTCTTACAATGATAGTCTGCTGAAGGCCAATGATTGCTGAGAATGTACATGTATGAAGTTTTAATATATTTAGGAAATTGGTGTTGATGAGATCATGAGACATGCCAGTCTTCAATAGTAAGTAAAGACTGTTATTATTGTTTCTGATTCTATTCATCCCAAGAACTCTCTTCCATGTCTGATAGATAATCTGTACCTACACTGACATGAAAATCAGAATTATAAACTAGAACTGGTTAGTAATGTGGAGAAGTGAATCATCAAACATTGTTTTTGTTCTTAGTAGTTTTTTTGCATGGATTGTTAGAACAAAAAGATTTTCATATAGATATGGATTATATACAGGAAGCCTTTTTGTATTTCCTTTTGCACCACTCCCAATTCTCTTCTTAATTTTCCCTCTATCTCTCTTACTGGACTTTCAAAATCCTTCTATGGCTTCAGAACAATTCTTCCTTAGTGCTAGTACAGAAATCTCTTCTGAATTGAAGCCTCCACTGCAGCTTCCACTGATCACTCCTGGCATATTTGTTTTCCAAGGGTCTCTCACCCTATTGACAAGCCTTTCTTGATGTCTCTGGGATAATAGGTCTAGAAACCATCAGTGTTGCTGTTTATACAAAGATCCCTAAGCCATTTCTGCTTTGCTGGAATCCAGACAAGGGCTGGGGTTGTGCTTGTGTGGTCTGCACTGGGACCAAGCACTAGGCTTCTATCCTAGTGTCACAGACTTTTTTCTGCTGACTTTCTAAGTTATCTTCAGCTGGAAAGTTGTTCTACTCCATCTCTTGTGTGTTCTGATGCTCTAAAATTTGTTTAGAGTTATTCTTTAAAGAAATCTGGAGTTCTTAGAGAAAGCTTGACAAATTCCTTCAGGAAAGATCTGTCTCAATTCGGTGGGTGGAGAAGGAAGAGGGGGTTGCCGTCCAGTGCAGATATAGTGAATCACAAGGAGACCCAGGACAAAGAGGCCTCTGTGTACAGGGGGAATCTAATGGCATACTTTTAGTCAAATTATAGCAGCGTTTGCTATTGTCCTGACTCAGAAACCAATGGATCAGTAGACTAGCTATGAAACCTTTAACACTACAGAAGGCAAATAGTGAGCCCCTGAACCTCAGCATAAAAGAAGAACTTGGCCACACCCACACAGTATGGGAAGTAAGCCAGCAGCACAGGCCCAGAGCAGCATGAAACCACTGTGGCCTGCAGAGAAAGCTTGGGACAATTTCTCATTTGCTCTAAAAATAGACCTTAATCTTTAAAAATGAGCAAAAAAGAAACAAGAGCTCTGATCATAGATAGCTTTTGTGGAGAGAGGGAAGAACAGACCTGAAGACACTAAAGGCAAAATGTGTCCAGATGAACACGCAAAATTTTATATAAATTGATGTCCATCACAGATTGTTCTCTTATAAGAATTCAAAAAGAATATTTACCAAAAGTTAAAAGAAAAATGGGGAAAGGAAATAAGGGCTCTGCAAAAGTAAACACAGAAATTGTCTGAAGAAAATTACTCCTTAAAATTAATTTGTGGAATAGAAAAAGACAACAACTCCTTGAAAAACAGAATTTAAGAAATGGAAAAAATATGTAATGAATACTATTGTTGTGTATATTGAAAGCAATTTATTGGAGAAAGACATTTTTGCTCTATAACATGAAATACTATTTTTAAATTCTAGAAATAATAAGACTATGAAATATTTTATTTTTTGAATCCTTCCAATCAATTGTGTAATGGTCAAGATATGGTTACCCTTCCTCTTAATGCAATCATTAAGTGTGACTTTTATATGTCTGTAGATAATTCTAATAAAAATCATGTAGAAGGAAAGTACATATATAGGTTATTTGCCATGGATAAGCCACCCTTTTTGAGCCAGTAATAAATTAGATTTTTTTTTCAGTTTCATTGGTATCATTCCATCATTCATTTAACTGAGAGTCCTTCCCTTAATATTCTAGAAATAAGGTCACCTTTAGAAATATCTTTTCCCCTATGTATACTTCATACAATTCAACTGCTTTTTCTATATTTTTTTAGTTCTCTTTATATCTTATCTATAAGTACAAAACTGATCATGATATCACAAAGTAAGAATGAAGAAAACTTTCCTTAAAGATAAAAGCATCTTTGTAGTAAAAATGCAGATTTTAAAAAATATTTCAGTTATTTATTGTCCCTCTAATTTCATTTTTAAATCTCAGAATGCTCCTTACATAGTTGTGTGCATCTACAAGATGCTTTAAATTTATTTTATCTCCCATTGCATTTTCTTTTATGAGGTCCTATTATTTATAACTGTCTACATAAAATTTTACAAATGAACATGTATTGCTAAATTAAGATTATCCTTGGCTGCAGCATACTTTTACTTAACAATAAGACAAATATTTGCTGGGTATTTCACTTGTTAGGCTTTTTTGTTTTCATCATAATAATTAAGTACTATCAATAAAAATTCTTTATAAAATAACTATAATTATCAATTTCCTTTCTTTTATCCTTTCCTCATATTCCAGAATTAATAAGTCTATAAGTTTAGTTGTTTCAGTCATATCTGTTTTTGTTCTGTGGTTTTTTGGACAAAGATACTCAACTGCTTTGTGATTTCTTTCTCCAACTCATTTTACCAATGAGGAAACTAAGCAAACATAGTTAAGTAACTTGTCGAGGAGGTCAGCCTAGACATATTCAACCTTTCCATCTTTAATTGAATTGGTCCTCAGAAAACAGACACAGTATTTAACCATATTCAACGGTTTCTCATGATGTCATTGGTGTGATAAAACCTATGATCCTCTGTCTTCTCCTTCAAGATTTCAGAGTCATATTTAGAGTACAATATATCATCAAGGTAAGACTTTGTGGAGGATTGCTTTCATAAATTGAGAATTACAATAGCTTTCCCAACTATTTCATATTAACACAGAAAATAATAAATATATTTCTCATTTAAAAGGGGCCTAAATGAAAATCATTTCTCATTTTACATATGGTTTTATTTTCTATTTCCAATTTAGCATTATTTTCTATAGGAATCTCTGTTAATCAAGATCGTGTTAGGTAAAATTTTACTGGGGACTATAAATAAATAGAAAGGATACCTGAAAGCTAGGAGAACCACAGTTCAAATACCATCTCTGACACCTGTTGGCTTTATGACCCAGGTCAAGTCACATTGATTCTAGTAAACTTTCTAAGATTATAAGGTATAGAGAATGCCCTAGTTTCCATTGTTTTATTTATGTTTGATTTAAAGCTGTTTATTTTCAAAACATATGCATAGATAATTTTCAACATTCACCTTTGCAAAACTTTGCGTTCCAATTTTTTTTTCCTTTCCTTCCCCAACCTCCCTAGACAGCAAGTATTCCAATATGTTAAACATATGCAATTCTTCTATACATATTTCCACAATTATCGTGGTATACAAGAAAAATCAGATCAAAAAGGAAACAAAATGAGAAAGAAAACAAAACACAATTAAACAACAATGAAAAATGTTGTGAGTCACACTCAGTCTCCATAGTCCTCTCTCTGGATACAAATGACTTTCTTCATCACAAGACATTGGAACTGGCCTGAATCATCTCACTGTTGAAAAGAGACACATCCATTAAAATTGATCATCATATAATATTGCTATTGCTGTTATAATGATCTCCTGGTTCTGCTCATTTCACTTAGCATCAGTTCATGTAAGTCTCTCCAGGCTTCTCTGAAATCATTCTGCTGATTGTTTCTTATAGAACAATAATATTCCATAACATTCATATCCCATAACTTATTCAGTCCTTCTCCAACTTATGGGCATCCACTCAGTTTCCAGTTTTTTGAAACTACAAAAAGAGTTGTCACAAACATTTTTTTTACACATGGGCCCTCTTTCCTTTTTTATGATCCCTTTGAGATATAGGCCCAGTAGATACATTGCTGGATCAAAGGGTAAACATAGTTTGATAGCTCTTTGGCCATAGTTGCAAAATGCTTTGCAAAATGGTTGGATCAGTTCATAATTCTACCAGCAATGTATTAGTGTCCCAGTTTTCTTACATCCCCTCCAACATTCATCATTATCTTTTCCTGTCATTTTAGCTAATCTGAGAGATGTGTAGTGGTATCTCAAAGTTGTCTTAATTTGCATTTCTCCAATCAATTGTGATTTAGAACACCTTTTCATATGACTAAAATGATTTCAATTTCATAATCTGAAAATTGCCTGTTCATATCCTTTGACCATTTATCAATTGGAGAATGGCTTGAATTCTTATAAATTTGAGTCAATTCTCTATATATTTTAGAAATGAGGTCTTTAACAGAACCCTTGGATGTATTGTCCCCTCCCCCCCAGTATATTACTTCCTTTCTAATCTTGTCTGCACTGGTTTTGTTTGTAAAAAAATTTATTTACTTAACATAATCAAAATTATCCATTTTGCATTCCATAATGTACTCTTAATTCTTCTTTGCTCACAAATTCCTTCCTTTTACACAGATCTGAGAGGTAGATAATCCTTTGTTTTTCTAATTTGCTTATAATACCACTCTTTACATCTAAATCATGAACCCATTTGGACCTTATCTTTGTATAGGGTGTTAGGTGTGGGTCAATACTTTGTTTCTGCCATACTAATTTCCAGTTTCCCCAACAATTTTTGTCAAATAGTGAGTTCTTGTCTCAGAAGTTGAAGTTTTTGGTTTTATCAAACACTAGACCTAGCTTCCATTATTGAAGTAAATGATTTACCTAGGATTCTCCTATATAATAGAAATTGTTGGTACTGTTGCTTTCTACAAATCCAGTAATCTGGAGCATAATAAAAAAGGAAGAAAGGTTGCTTTGTATAATCAATTTATTTTTGTGTTTGATGTTATTTAGTGCTTTCCATGTTCAAAGTCTTTCAATTATTATATCAGTGAAACTACTGATGATATATAGTCATAAGGCCTTTGTGATTTTTTAAACTTCTTATTTGTTTACAATACCTGCATAATATGTAATTGTTATCTTGGTTGTCCTTTTGCACATGACAATGAACACTTGGAGGGGGCAAGTCCATACTTCTAGTCTCTCAGACTAACAACCTAGGAAACAATTCTCAATATCCATATGTAAACTATTTTCAAGGCCTATTAATTTCACCTTCATCACATCTCTCAAAGATCCTGCTGATATCCTTTGGCATTGCCATCATTCTGTTATAGGCCCTCATCATCTCATGAATAGACTATTATAATTTTCTTCCTGCCTCATCTTTATCCACCTTTAATTTGGTTATTAAAATATTTTTCTAAAAGGTAGAGCCATTCATAGCATGCACTCCATCCCCTTCCTCCCCCTTCCATCTATGATTGCAGTAATCAAATTGCTTCCATGATCAAATACAAAATGTTTGGCATTCAAAACCTCCTAAGATAATCTCCTCCTACCTTTCTAGTCTTCTGACACTTTACTTAAAGTATATACTCTTAAATCCAATTATACTGGTCTCCAGGCTTTTTCACAAATAAACCTTCCATTTCCTTTTTATGCCCTCCCTCTTTCACTATGTCCACTTCCTTTAAGTTCTAATTAAAATCACACTGTTTACAGGACAATTTCCCCCTTAATTCGAACACTTCTGTTCTCTTAATTGTTTTCTATTTATCCTGTATATAACTTTCTTTGTTTACATATACTTGCATATTCTCTCTTCCATTAGATTTTGAAGTATTTGATGGCAGGGATTTTTAAAAAATATCTTTTTTTTTTTGTTATCTAGTATCTTGGCACATATTAGGCAATTAATAAATTTATTGATTAATTAATTGTACACCAAAACATAAAATGAAAAAAGATAAGGGGATAAAATAGGCAAATGTTAGTGGTCCCCAAAGCATTTCTGGAGGTGATAGGTTGGTTTTATGTATATAACCACATACATACCATTTGCACATCAATGGCAATGATGACAGCAATGGCAATATCTAAATCTTCCTTTCCTTTGTAAAAAGCTTCTTAATACAATTATCTGATCATGGAGGCTAAAAATGAAAGGTGAGTGGATATAACAATGAAAGCCAGTTTAAGATCCATGAGTGGATCAGATCTTTCTATCTTAACTTCTTTCTGATAACCATTTTTGTCTCCAAAGATTTTAGATACATTTTGATGCATGCATTTCTTATTAATAAGGAGTGACTGTAATTCTTTGCTTTTTTATAACTTATTTGGTAGGTAGTTTAAAGAAAAGAGCTTTCTTGGCACTGGCAATAAATGGTCACCATGCTCCTTCCTCTTCCTGCCTCCAAATGTGCCAATATAATTCCGTACATTTTAGTTGCTCTATATTGCTTTTCATCTTAGCACCTAAGCACTTTACAGACAGAACGCACTCCATCACAGTGAAAATAGGAAATGCTGTGCTGTCGACTAAGCAGATTCCTGAATTCCTCTCTAGGGCACAACCCGTAAAACCTCTCTCACACAACATTTTACTGATTTATTCATCAGCAGAAAGTGTCTATGCAGGGGGGAGATAAAGTTGTGTTTGCTCAGGTAGAACATGGTCTTTGTCTATAGGAAATGATGAGAATCATGTGCTAATTAAATATACTGTCAAATATAGAAATAACTGACAATGTTATGTTATGTATGGTTAGAAAAGTTTTGATGGTGTGGACGTAACACGTCATGATGGATACAGGACTGGGGGAGGAAGGGAGTCAACATAGAAACTGCCAAAATTGAATTTCAGCCAAATTATCTAGTTATAGTCCCAAAACAGAGTGTTCAGTATTTGAATCAGTATGGATAGAGGAGTAATTTTAATGCCAAGTTTCATCTATTAATACTTCTTTCTGGAATCGCCTCATTCCAGCTGGTGATACTTCATGTCAGCTTTATTGCAAGCCCATTCCCTGAATCCCAGATCCTATTGCTCCCACACAGTTTTCTCAACTTTTGGAGCCCTCTGCTTTTGGAGTATTTGATGAGTTGAATCTGCCTCCCAATGTTCAACACCCCATTTGGATGAGAAAAAGTTGGCACAGAATGTTGAGTGCACTGAAAATGGTTGTTTTTCTTTCTTTCTTTCTTTCTTTCTTTCTTTCTTTCTTTCTTTCTTTCTTTCTTTCTTTCTTTCTTTCTTTCTTTCTTTCTTTCTTTCTTCTTCTTCTTCTTCTTCTTCTTCTTCTTCTTCTTCTTCTTCTTCTTCTTCTTCTTCTTCTTCTTCTTCTTCTTCTTCTTCTTCTTCTTCTTCTTCTTCTTCTTCTTCTTCTTCTTCTTCCTTTTTTTTGCATTGCCTGTCATGCATTAACATCACTCTCATCCTTCTTTATGTAGATTTGTTTTTTTTGGGCTATTAATAAACTTTAAGCTGAGTAATCAAATTATTAATTTAGTCAACACCTGAACCATGTGCAACACCAGTAAAGATAGCCTATGTTTTAAATTTCAAGGAATAGATCTTTAGCTTTTTGAACCAAGGTGTTGAAATAGACTGTCAATTTCTGTGGAAGGAAGAAGTCTTCCTGGACATCTGACATCTTCCTGTACCACAGCACTGTACTTTGTCATAGCCAATTGGCTCCAGTATAATGATTTTTCATTCTAACAAATCCAGGCTTTGACAAAAGTAGGAGCCAGAAAAACACAATGGGATGGCAATGTCAAAGGCAGCATTAACCTCTACTCCTGGTAAAACATGATTAAAAAAAAAATACAGATGGTAGGACAGTGGGATTTCACACACTGTCTTCTGTCTAAAGACTACTGAATATACCAGAAACCATTGACAACCTAAGTGAGTCTTCTGATCAATTTGAACATGATACTGCATGTTTATTATCATATTTTCTTATTCTAGCTCCTCTCTTTTGTAGATTATGATTCTAAATTTAAATACCAGAGTTAAATTAGTGAGACTACTTAGGATCTAACTTTGACCTTGACGATAGATTGATCATAGATAAATATAACATTTTAGAAAGAATCTCTCTCTCTCATTCTCTCTCTTTCTCATTTTGTCTGTCTCTCTCTCTCTCTCTCTCTCTCTCTCTCTCTCTTTCTCTCTCTCTCACATATACATACACACATCTTTTTGATGTGAGCTAATTTTTTTCAAATTTTTTATAGTGTGCTTTAGAGGAATATAAATAGATAAAATAAACTTTACAGTATTGTAAGTACACGGCTTACAGTAAAAAAAAAAAAAAAAAAGATCTGGGTTTGTAATGCTGGAGAAACTGAGGCATGAGAGAGATTAGAGAGGTTTAATATTTTATTAATGGGAGAGTAAGATTGACTGGACAGGACTCTCGTCTCAGATTATCCAGTCAGACAGAGATAAGTATACTGGGACCAAGGAATCCATATTGGTCCCAGGGCTGGAAGACTCAAAGAATCCAGCGTCCAGCATACAGCTGCCAGACGCCATTCTCCAGCCACGAATGAAGGAACCCCAACTTCTTAAATACCTTTTTGGAGACAAAGAAGAGAAAGGGAGGGAAAGTTTTTTTATCAGGGAGGGGAAGCCATAAAACCTAAAAATTCCAGAGACAAAGAAGTAAAGATATCATGGGTTAATCTTGGAATATTCTAAAGGAATATTGTAAATCCATAAAAGAATCAGGAGATCTACTCTTTTATCTTGCTAATTCATAACTGAGAGCGAATAATCCTTAGTTTTACTGGGTCAGAGACAGAACAGTTAAGGAAACTGAGTCAGGACAGTTAAGAACTGTGGCATAACATTCCACACTCTTTCTCTCCTAAATATTCAAATCTTTGAATCTTAGCACCTTCCTCTAGATACCCAGGAGGTCTTTGACCCACCTTATGTAAAGCAAATGAGCCAAAAATAAAACTAGAAAAAATGTAAGGACTCATATGGCAAGAGCAAGTCTCTCCCTGATAACCCCAGAGTTAACAGCTGTACAAAGGCTCCCTTGTTGCAAGCATGTCAGGCCCTCTACAATTCTGGAGCACCATCTCAGCCAGAGAATCCAGTTTGAGATGGACAGTTAGGTCTGTGGTCATTTGTGCACTTAACTCAATCTCTGCTTACAAAGCAGCAGGGTCCAAGGCCCATTCAGAGAGGCAGCCCTCTCCATGGGGGAAGGATGAGGCTTGTAGTAGCTCCACCCGTCCCCACCCAGAGAAACAGGACTGCTATTAGAATACAGATTTCTGAGCAGATTATGCAATTAGACCATCAAGGCAGGCAAACTCCAAACTTTTTAGGTACCTCAAGCCAAACTTCAAGGTCCTTTGAAATCCTGAAATACTTAATGAACTGGGGTTACAGGAATGGAAAAACAGATCAGAGAGACTGCCAGTGTCACAACAGGTGTCTGATTTCTAAAACTTTTCTAAAAAATAATCCCCAAAACTGAGTCTGCCAGGGCAATTTTAACAAAATAAGGGAGTCTAAAACTAAAGCATCCAAATTCAATCTGAACTAAGTGAGATAGGGGGTGGGGCAGAAATGCTTAAGGCAAAGTGAATAGGAGCTAAGGGTTCCCATTCTTTCAGGTATTTTGAAAAAAATATACCAGTTTCCCCAATGTTCTATCTCTACCTCCCCTTTTCTTTTTCTCACGGAAAGGAATTATCAAATGACCATTCCCCATATAAATCCCAAGAGCAAATCAAAATCCCTACACATAACAGACTAATACAGTAGCATTTCCTAAAAAGCCCTCAAAACATAACAGCAATAATTACACAGTTTTAACAAATCCATATCAAATCTTAAACACACAGAAATAGATAATCCAGGCAAGGTTTAACAGTCAGTCATCAACCATTCCCAAAGTCCCTCATATCAGTCCAAAGTACACTCGATGCAGGGTCAAGTCCATGGTCTCATTTTAAAACTGCTGCTTCAGGCTGTGAAGTGATAGGAGGCTCTCATTCCTTGCAGAGTGGGTGTGTCATGCTGACAATCAAAGCTGATCAAAGCTGATCCAGGTTCCAGAAGCAAGCCAATATCTGTAATTTGACCAAAATCTAAAACAAAAACACAAATCTAGCAAATAAAGATTGGATCAGTCTCAGATAGAAAGACACAGTTCACCAAACTGCTGCAGAATATGAGGAGGCCAAAATGGATTGGCCAGCAGTTTTCTATGTGAAGAGACGAGTTTGCTTTACAGGCCAAGCAAACGGCTGCAGTGTTACAGACCCCTGTTAATTGTCCACTTATCATGTAGAAACCTTAAAGGAACAAAACACAAATATCCAGTAACAGACAGATGACCAGGCGAAATACTCAGTTACCCAAGCATTTAGGATACAATGATTACATATAGCCAGACTGAAAATAGCAAAGCATGACATAATCGAATTGCATTAACAATTCTATTGACCATTGCTCTGATCAGAGAGAGATCAGTTACAGAAGGAAAAATTCAAGAACATAACTATAATATAACATAAGCAGTTGAGTTTTAACAGTTTATCAATCAATTGTCCCAGTAACTGTCACAGGGTGGAGCTTTAAAACTCTCAAATAGCATTAGCTAATTAACTCTAAGCCCAAAAATTTTTACCTCCAATAACAGATGTCATTAATCAAATTTCTGATAAATCTTAAAGAGTTACCATAACCTTACAGTAATAACAGAAAGAAATTTCGCCTCAGTAAGTTCACAACTTAGAACAATTATCATATCTAGGTAGATGTTACATGAGTGAACATTATACATACAAATCATTTTGCTTTTAAAATACCCAATACATAGAAAAACATCCCAAATTGCATATTGTCCATAACAAACATTTTCAAAAGGACAAAGAAAAAACCATTATGTTCAGAGGCCCTTTAAATAACCTCAGGATGACCCAATACAATCAATTTAAACTTTATACAAAAGACCCAATTCCACATAAAAGAATTCAAGAAGGTTTTTTTAACATAGCAATTAAACTTTTAGAAATACTCAGACCAAAGTATGGATCACATTTATGACCATATCTCTTAACCCAGAAAACCTTTATGAAGAAACAAATATTCAATCAATTAACCTAAAAATAAGCATGTCCTTAAAAATCACACTTTGCTGCACTGACTGTAATCAGTTAAGAAAAGAAAACGGCAGGAACATACTCAGCGGGGTGAGGGGTGGAGAAGATTCCATATGGCCATCCTTCCCCCACTCCTGACCCCCTAGAAAAAACTTCCCTCAGGTTCCCCACTCAATTTCCTACATGGGGATCCTTTTCAAGATTTAACCCATCAGTTTCCCAAGATCAGGTTTCTTCCCAAATCCTCCCATTTCCAACTTTCTCTTTCCCCCTGACTACATACTTAAACAATCTCCTTAAAGAACTTTCCTTCCCAGATGCTCCTTTGGTAAAGTAGCAGAAGGCAGTGGGGGTGGGTGACTCCCTCCCCCACCTCTTCACCTACTCCCAAAAGTCTTTCTTTCACCTTCCTAACACCATGCGAACCTTCAATTTCCCTTACAAATCAGTCCTTCCTAAATCACCTGCATTCCTCTTTCCTTCTCCCTTCAAAAACCTGTAAGATTCAAAAACAGACTAGGGGCTTTTTCTAGGATTCCCCACCCTCAGAGAGAAGTTAGTTTCCTTTTTCCCTTCCAGAATCCAAAGGGGCTTCTGTGAACTTCCAAGGAAGCCCATATAGTGCTTTTCTCTGCCTTCACAGAGAATGCCTAGATATTCCATTCAAACTTCTTTCCTTTAAAATGTTAGCACCTGCTCTTCTATATATATTTTTTAACTTTCCGAATTTTCAAATCCCTTTCAATCTATTTTTTTCTTTTCCTTTTTTTTTTTTTTTTTTTAAATTTCTTCCTTTCTCTCCCTTTTCTCCCTTTTTCTCACAGGCTGCTGCAGTCAGCCAGAGACAGAGAGAGAGAGAGAGAAAGATTTTTCAAACTTCTTGATATTTTCTAAGCCTGCAACACAGAGGCTGAATCCTTATCTCTTACAAGCTTACTAACTTTTAACACAGACACACACAGACAAACATGGAACTCCAATTTACTATGCAATGTTGTTTTCCAACCAACAGCATAACAGACAAATCACACAGAACATAGAACATATATGACAGACTACACAGTTACAACATTAAGCAAACATACCCAGAGGATACTCTCCAGCGTCCCAGAAAATACACGTCTCAGAATTTTTAAACCCGTCGGCATTTATTCTGAGACCACAAGTTGCTAGCAACAGACCAGACCAGAACCAGAACCAAAACCAGATGGTACCCCAAAAGGTACCCAGACAGACTTACTCTCCCGAATGCCGAATCAAATGCCGAATCAATTTCGTTGTCCACTGTAGGTCGGACTGAGGCTGAAGAACTGCTTCCTTTTCCTAGGAGGCTCTGGGAGTAGCCAGAGTGCTGGTCTTTTCTCAAGGAACAGACCCAGGTCCTGAGCCCTCCTCAGGCCTAGGTGAAGACCGAGAGGTCTCTAATCTCTAATCCAGTTCTCAGTTTCTATTATCTTGGTGGGACCTCCAAATTGTAATGCCGGAGAAACTGAGGCATGAGAGAGATTAGAGAGGTTTAATATTTTATTAATGGGAGAGTAAGATTGACTGGACAGGACTCTCGTCTCAGATTATCCAGTCAGACATAAGTGTACTGGGACCAAGGAATCCATATTGGTCCCAGGGCTGGAAGACTCAAAGAATCCAGCGTCCAGCATACAGCTGCCAGACGCCATTCTCCAGCCATGAATGAAGGAACCCCAACTTCTTAAATACCTTTTTGGAGACAAAGAAGAAAAAGGGAGGGAAAGTTTTTTTTATCAGGGAGGGGAAGCCATAAAACCTAAAAATTCCAGAGACAAAGAAGTAAAGATATCATGGGTTAATCTTGGAATATTCTAAAGGAATATTGTAAATCCATAAAAGAATCAGGAGATCTACTCTTTTATCTTGCTAATTCATAACTGAGAGCGAATAATCCTTAGTTTTACTGGGTCAGAGACAGAACAGTTAAGGAAACTGAGTCAGGACAGTTAAAGAAAACTGTGGCATAACAGGTTCAAATATTGCTTTTGACAAAAGTTGTGTGGTCCTATTCAAGCTACTTAGGAATCATAGATATTCATAATTCTCCAAACTGAGAAAATCACAAACTTCCTATTAAGGGCTCAACCTCTCAGTTATCTTCATTTATTAATGCATCTGAGTAGAATAGTAGATACAGTTTTAAACTTGGAGAAATGAAAACCTGAGTTTGAATCTTGCATCAGACTTTTACTAGCTATGTGACCTTGGAAAAATCATTTAATCCTGTTTAACCTGTTTCTTCATCTCTAAAATGGGGATGGTAATAGCACTTACTTTACAGGGTTATTGTGAGTAACAAATGTTTGGATGATATATTTTGCAAACCTCAAAGCAATATATATGTGTGTGTGTGTGTGTGTGTGTGTGTGTGTGTGTGTGTGTGTGTATACATAAATGCACACACATACATATATATGAGTATCCCTGAATGTAAGGGTGTGTATGTATGTATGTGTATCATGCTGGTAAAGACTTCAGTTATTGGTTCAAGTCCAATTCAGGGCCAAAACTCCAGGCATCAAACACTTGTCCCCACTGCCCAGTCACAGAACCAGAAACTTATAAACAAATCTTCTGGCCATGAGAACTTCATATACAAATAAAAGTTTGTTATGTAGGAATATGTAGATAAAATTTCCCATGCTCCTTGATTTGCTTATGGTATTACCCTTTATGTCTAAACCATGGACATATTTTGATCTTATTTCAATAATTGGTGTGAATTGCTGGTCTGTACCTATTTTCTGCCAAATTCTTTTTTGCTTTTGCCAGCATTTTTAAAAACAATAATAACAGTTTACTTTTTAAAAAAATTTGGGGACAGCTAGTCAATGCAGTGGATGGAGTACTAGCCCTGAAGTCAGGAGAACATGAGTTCAAATCTGCCTCCAATACTTAACACTTCCTAGCTGTGTGATCCTGGGCAAATCACTTAACTTCAATTACCTTGGCAAAAACAAATTATTAATTACATTTTTATCTGATTTGGGATGTATTAAGGAATGGTATAGGCTACATAGAGGTCATATCTTGCTGTCAAATAGTCTAGTACTTTCTTTTTATAGACAAGGTCAAGAAAAGTACTCAGAACTCTTTTTTTGGCACTGATTAGAAATTTTTTTTTTATATTTATGTACCTATCTTATTTATAATACTAGTTTATTTTTTCCAAATGCATATATAGTTTTCAATCTTCATTTTTATTAGACTTAGTGCTCCAAATTTTTTTTCCTGACTCCTTTCCTTTCCCCCTCCCCAAAATAGCAAGTAATCTCATAAAGGTTAATCATGCACAATCATTTTAACAATATTTCCATATTTGTCAAGAATGTTGTGCAACAAAAATTAGACAAAAAGGAGCAATATAAGAAAGAAAAACAAAGATATGAAAAAAGCAAAAATACCATGCTTCTATCTACATTCAGTCTTCATAGTTCTTTCTCTGGAAAGAGATGGTATTTTCCATTCCAAGTTGATTGGAATTGTCTTGAATCACTGCATTGCTGAGAAGACACAGATTATGATTATCACATAATGTTGTTGTGTACCATGTTTTCCTAGTTCTACTCACTTCCTTCAGCATCAGTTCATGTAGGTCATTCCAGGATTTTCTGAAATAAGCCTGCTCATCATTCCTTATAGAATAGTAGTATTCCATTACATTCATATGGCATAATTTATTCAACCATTCCCCAACTGATGAGTATCCACTCAATGTACAATTCCTTAACACTAAAAAAAGCTGCTACAAACATTTTTTGCACATGTGGGTCCTTTTCTCTCTTGTATGTTCTCTTTTGGATACAGACTCAATAGTGAGACTGCTGGATTAAAGGATATGCACAGTCTGATAGCTTTTTGGGAAGAGTTCCAAATTGCTTTCTAGAATGATTGGATCATTTCACTACTTCTCCAACGTTTCAATTTTCTCATATCCTCTCTATCGTTTATTATTATCTTTTCTGGTCATCTTAGCCAGTCTGAGAGTTATAAAGTATTTACTGGCAGTTTCTGCCAAATCATTATTTACTGTCCCCAAATTTTAGATCTTTGGTTGTCAAACACTAGGTCAATATAGTAATTTATTAATATGTACCTTATCTTTGATGGGGTGTAGGGTGTGTTCATGGAAGATGAATACCTCTGATGTTAGGAATACCAAGCCCTTTTCAAAGTTGCTTTGCATTTTTTGGTGTTCACCTAACTTTCACTTGTGGCTACAAAACGATGTAGCATGCACAGAGACCACACCTTGATAAATTGTTTTGATAGACAAACTAACCTAGGTTGAGGTTAACTAAAAAGGTCTCAAACCCATTCATGAGTTAGGGGGTGTCTACACCAAGCACTTAAAGATTTTACCTGGAAAATGGATGGATGAGAACAAAATTGTTCCAATGGCCATGAAGGCAGCTCTTACTTAGACCCTGAAGATAGCAAGGTCATCTGCTACATCTGTTCTGCCACTGGCATTGTCTTCATCACTATCACATCCTATCTGTCTCTTCCCCTTACAATCACAATCACAATGTTTGCTGCAAGAGTGCATTCACAATGTTTAATTATGTTTAGGTAAATGAAAGATAGTGTTTGTGATGAGAAGGTCATGAGTTGCATGAATCTTCAGTAGTAAGTTACCATTGTAACTTCTGGAAGTTGATTCTGGAAGAAAGTGTGAGTTTGAATAATTTGTGCAACTCTGTCACTTAAATTCAATTTATATATGAATCAAAAGAGTTCACCATCTCATGTTACCTCTTCTACCTATCAAAAGACCTGTGGTGATGGA
This sequence comes from Antechinus flavipes, assembly GCF_016432865.1. Lineage (NCBI taxonomy): Eukaryota > Metazoa > Chordata > Mammalia > Dasyuromorphia > Dasyuridae > Antechinus > Antechinus flavipes. The sequence goes on along the minus strand of NC_067400.1, from coordinate 295,819,653 downwards.
TGAGTACTAAAGCAGCAGGTACAGATACATTGGGACCTGCAGTCACAGTTCTGCAAACAGATGGCCCAGGCAACATGGTCTTCTCACTGGAAGCAGCAATGGCATTTGGCAGTCAACTGTGTATCTATACAACTTTTTAAAGATCAGCCTATTCACCTGCTGTTGTGAGGAGGGATTAGAGAAGGTGCCCTAGAAATTGTCTGCTTACCCAAACATGACCTGATTACCAGAGGATATATATATATATATATATATATATATATATATAAATGTGCACACAAACACACACACACAATATACAAAACCTTCTGCAAAATTGCTACATGGAATGTGCACATACTTATTGACAATATGAAATCCAGTAAACCTGAAAGACAAACAGCTCTTGTTGAAGACAATTTAGCAGATATTGCATCCAAATAGCATCCCTGAGATAAGCAAGGCTAGTGAATGATGACCAGCTTACTGAAGTCAGAGATGGAGTACACATTTTTATGGAGTAACTGCAGTGAAGGGAAAGCTGTGAAGCTAGTGTAGGTTTTGTAATCACAACTAATCTAGAGAACAAGCTTGTATACCTACTAAAGGAGTGAATGACAGGATCATGACAATCCAATTGCCACTTGCAAGAAAATGCCATATCACCATCACCATTGCTTTTGCTCCCACAATGACAAGCCCTGATGAGAGCAAAGACACATTTTATAAAGCTCTAGAGACCCTTCTTATCAATGTGACAAAAGGGAAGAAGCTTATAATTCTATGTGATTTTAATGCTAGATTAGGCTCAGACTATAAGACAAGAAGAGAAAGATAAGAAGGAATAGAGTTGGAACAGCAACGACAGTGGTAACTTACTACTGAAGATTCGTGCAACTCATGACCTTCTCATCACAAACACTATCTTTCATTTACCTAAACATAAATAAACATTGTGAATGCACTCTTGCAGCAAACATTGTGATTGTGATTGTAAGGAGAAGAGACAGATAGGATGTGATAGTGATGAAGACAATGTGTGGCTGGACTAATCATGGATTTATCATCTTCAAGCTAAATATTCACATTCAACAAAAGCGGAGTCCCCTAGGCGAAATGGCTACCAGAAGAATCAATGTCAACCTTTTATAGCTCTTCTCTGAGAGGGAAGAGTTTGTTGCTAACTAGAAGGGAAAGTTGAGACAACACAAGAAAAGAAGTGAGAAGTTTTCAGAAATTTGGTGTGTAGCACTGTACTTGATTGTCTGAGTCAGAATAATTGCAGGCATCAAGTCTGGTTTGACAAAAATGTTGGGAATATTCAGAAACTTGAAAATGAAAAACAGGAACTTCACAAAGTGTATCAGCAGACTAATTCATCCACCTCTAAGAATTTTATCAAAGTAACATACAACTGTAGCTTAAAGAGATGTGGGATTTTTGACTAAGAACACAGAAGAAATTCTGTTTTATGCTGATAATGACAATTCAGAGTGATTTTTTTGAAGTTTTGAAGATCATTTATGGATCAATGTGCATCTCAACTATTCAATGCTGATGGTGACATAAATCCAAGAATTAATCAAAATAACATAATCCAGTGGAAATGGGCTGAACATTTCCTTAGTGTTCTCGATAGACCATCATCGATCAATACTGAAGCCACTGACCATATACCTCTGGTTGAATACCTGCCTAGTTGATTTTACATCAGCTGATATGTATAAGGTGTGTATGTGGGGGTTCATTGCTCATATTAAAAACTGGACTGAAATTGTCCAGGTTACATAGCAAAAAGAGGTTATCCTTCAGGAGTTAAAGAATCCCTCTACTGTCCCTCTTTATAAAGATAAAGGGTACTGTAACAATCATCTCTGTCTCTGTCTCTGTCTCTGTCTCTGTCTCTCTCTCTCTCCTCTCTCTGTCTCTGTCTCAATTCTCTCTTCTCTTTCTTCTTCTTCTTCTTCTTCTTCTTCTTCTTCTTCTTCTTCTTCTTTTTCTCCTCTCTCTCTCTCTCTCTCTCTCTCTCTCTCTCTCTCTCTCTCTTTTTCTCTCTCTTTCTCTTCTTCTTTGTTGGTAAGATTCTTGTTAGAATTTCCTTTAATAGCCTAATCCTTCACCTGGAATATGGTCATCTATCTGACAGCTATTGTGGCTTCAGAATGGGTCAAGAAACAATAGTGTTTGCTGCCTGACAGCTCCAGAAGAAATGTCAGGAGTAAAACAGAGCTCTATACCCAACATTTGTAGAATTGATCAAAGTTTTTGATTTGTCAAATTCCAAGTGCTCATAGAAAATTGCCAAAATTTATTGCTAAGAAAAATTCATTAGTATTTTAATGCCAATTTCATGACTGCATGCTGGCCCAGATTCTGAATAACTGACAATGCTCTTGAACTTTTCAGGTCACCAATGGAGTGAAAAAAGGCTTTGTGCTTGCTGCATGGTGTTTTCAGCCATATTGTCAATATGTCAATAAATTTAGGTATTATACTCAATGAGTATAAATGTGGCATCATTGCCATGCACTACCATCAAAACTGATGCTAAATTCTTCAACTTGAAAAAGCTACAAGTGAAAATTAAAGTGGAGAGGATGTTGGTATATGCTTTTTGTTTTCAGCTGATTGTGCACTCAATGCAGCCTCTGAAGCTGAGATGGATCGATTTTCTGCTCTATGTGCTAATGTTGGCTGTAATGTCTGGGCTAGCTCTCTGGAGGGTCCCAGGACAGCCCTGGATTTTTAGGTGGAGAAGTGAAGGAGGCAGGAGAGCTACCACATGGCTGGTCAAAGCGTCCGGAGTCTGGAATCTGGATCCTGAAGTCTTCTCTGTGTCTGTGGCTGAGAGAGCCTTCTATGTCTGAGACTCCCTTAAATACCTCAGTACGATTACATCATTACAGCACACTGAGCACACTCCAACTGTTAGGAGAGCCATTACATCACCATATAGAGAACCATCATCTCACACTGAGTAGGTGCTTCACTAAGCACCATGCTATCCTCTGTTTTCAGAGTTCCAGCCCTCTACAGTTGTCCTCATAATTAAGACCAAGAGAACACAAGTAGTCCATCAGACAGAACCACATCACCTGTGTATGGAATCGTTGGTTATAGCAAATGGAGACATTTTGAAGATGGTGGATAAGTTTACTTCTCTTGGCAGTATATTTTTCGAGGATGTACATATTGATAATGTGGCTGACAAATGAATTGCCAGAGCTTGCTTAATGTTTGAGAGACTCCCAAGGAAAGTGTTGGGTAGAAAAGGTATTAGACTGACTACTAAACTGAAGGTCTATAGAGCCAAAGTGCTGACTTCATTGTTGTATGACTGTGAACCCTGGGCAATGTACCAGTGCCATGCCAGGAAACTGGTACTTCCATTCGAACTGTCTTAGGAAGATTCTGAAGATCAATGACAAGATAAGATACCACCAAATGGTGAAGTCTGAGTAGAAGTGAGCTCTACTGCAGGGAGTGCAACTCTATTGGGCTGGCCACATTAGTCTAATGATAAATATATGCCTGCCAAAAACACTATTTTATGGAGAATTCACACAGGGCAAGAGCTCACATGGTGGTCAGGCCTCTCTTAAGAATTTAGAATTGGTTCTATGACATGGGAGACACTGCCAAGGATTGACCACCATGATGTGCCCTTATAAGAAAAAGTGTTATGTTCTATAAGCAAAGAAGAATTGAAGCAGCTAAAAAAAAACATGAGATGTGCAGTTAGAGAATCCAGCCCAAATATTCACATGGACTTTTTGTGCCCAACCTGTTGTAGAACATTTCAAATTCATTTTGGTCTGATCAGTCACAGTTGGACATATGGTACCTTGACTCTAATATAGTGATGTCATTTTGTTCCTCTTTGAGAACAAAGGGCAGTAACCAAAGCAACCAAATCTATTCCACTGATCCTTCCCTTCATTTGTTAGCTAGTCCCAAATTGTTTTGATAGTTACTGCTTTGTAAAATAGTTTGAGATCTAGTATCGCTAGACCACCTCATTTCAGTTTTTTTTATTGATTCTTTTGATGTGTTTGATGTGTTTTTGTTTTTTCAGTTTAATTTTAAAAATTATTTTATGTCTCTAAAATACTTCTGCCTACTGAATAAATAAATTAATTTAAATAGAATTTCATTTTATTATGTTGACTTTGACGATCCATAAATATTTAATATTTCTCTAGTTGTTTATATCTGAATTTATTTGACTGAAAAGTGTTTTGTATTTGTGTTTATATAATGTCTTGGTTGGTCTTGTCAGGTAGATAAGACTTTAATGACTTTATAGACTTTAATGGTCTGTAGTTAATTTTAAATGGAATTTCCATTTTTTCTCTAGATATTATTGGAAATACATAGAAATACTCATGATTTATGTTGGCTATTTCCTCCCGAAGTTATTAATTATTTCTACTAGGTTTTTTAGTTGATTCTCTAGGATTCTTTAAGTATACCATGATATCATCTACAAAGAGTGTTAATTTTGATTCCACATTGCCTATTCTAATTCTTTGATTTATATTTCTTCTCTTATTGCTATAAGTAGCATTTCTAGTGCCATATTGAGTAACAGTGTTGATAATGAACATCCTTGCTTTATTCCTAATGTTATTGGGAAAGTTTCTAGCTATGTCTATTATAGATAATGCTTGCTGATGATTTCAGATATTTATCATGTTAAGGAAGGCTCAATTTATTCCTTTGTTTTCCACCGTTTTTAAGGAATGGATATCATATGTTGTCAAAATCTTTTTCTGCCTCTTTTGAGATAATCTTATGATTTTTCTTGGTTCTGTTATTGATATAGTCAAGTATATTACTAGTTTTCCTAATAATGAACCACTCATATATTCCTTGCATAAATCCCACCTTATCACTGCATATGATCTTTGGGTTACATAACTGTAATATCCTTGCTAGTAATATATATATATATATATATATATATACTTGCACCAATATTCATTAAGAAAATTGGCCTATAGTTTATTTTTTCCTCTGCTTCTGCTCTTCCTGGTTTAAGTATCGGCACTATATTTGTGTTATATAAGGCATTTCATAAGATTCTTTCTCCAATTTTTCAAATTGTTTTCCTTCTCCCTCTCTTCCTCACCTTCCTCCTCCTCCCCCTCCTTCTCTTTCTTAATATTCTTTTTCTTCTTTCTTTCTGTCTCTGACTCTCTGTAGGTCTCTCTGTGTCTCTGTTTCTCTATGTGCCTGTCTCTGTGTGTCTCTGTGAGTCTGTTTCTGTCTCTGTCTCTCTCTCATATGTCTGTCTCTGTCTCTCCTGTGTTTCTTCTAAAAGTCTTTTTTTATTTTTGACCGCTGACTCTGACTTCCTTAATCTTGCTTTTTTCCCCCCTATTCAAGATTCCCATGCCACCTTTTTACCACATTGTTTTCAGATACGCAAAATAATTTACTGAGAAAATAGAAGACATTTTTTTGCCCCTGTTCTAGATCTAAAAACTTTTGACAGCAATCTCTAACTTCTCCTCCTTTGCTTTATAGCCATCCTCTCAACAGTCAACATTTATACTTACATTATTGATAGAAACTGATTTCCAGATTCATACCATTTCTCTAATTTTCAATTTCCCCCCTTTCCTGACTTTCATATCCCCTGCAGCTTATAAACATGCTCAAGTATATCTCAATTGTTATTTAAAAAAAAAAAAAAAAAGCAACTAGTTGGTATAGTGGATTGAACACCAGCCCTGAAGTCAAGAAGACCTGAGTTCAAATCTTGTCTCAGACACTCAATACTTCCTGGCCATATGACCTTGGGCAAGTCACTTAACCCCAACTGCCTCAGGAAAAAAAGAAAAAATCACTTGACTAATAGCATTATTTGAATCCATTATCTTCCATGCCATTTCTCATTTATAGGAAAACATTTGATCAAACAATTTTCCTGTGTTGGTTCTACTTCAACTTTAATTCACTTTGCAATGTTTTAGAGTCAAGTGGGCCTTATTCATTACTCAGCTGAAACTATTTCTCCCTAGGTTACTGATGAATCCTTTATTCATAAATTCAATGCACTCCCCTTTTAACCCTTACATTTCTTGATTTCTCTGAAGCATTTAATATTGTTTTCTCCAAGATATCCTCTCCTTCTAAGTTTTTTCATCATCATAGTACGTCTTGTTTCATCTCCTCCATATTTGACTATACCTCATTATTCTTTGTTGAAACTTTGCCTTTATTCTGTTCAATATGTTTTCATATTAGCCCTCAGCTCAGTTCTGAGTTTTCTATTCTGTCCTTCACTCCCTTAGTGATCTTATCAGAATTGGATTATAATTAGATTATAATTGGATTATGACTTCTACATGTAATATATATGATGCATGGATAAACATAATTTACATATTCATATATGTATAGGATGTATAAGTATTTATAATATGCATACATGATATATTTCTATATGTAACTCAAAATATATTCATATACATATTTTTGCATGTTTTTGTTTGTATATACATACATATGTGTGTGTGGGTGTATAATCTCCAGTCCTAGTCTATATGCTGAACTCAAATACCACATTGTTGGATATTTCCAATTAGATGTCCCATAGACATTTTTCTTAGATCTATTTTCCTAAATTTATCAGCTGTTTGATAATATATTCAACATTTTCTTCTATTTTTCATTCTTTTGATTTTGCTCTATTGTTTTGTATCTTATGTATTCCTTAACTTCCACTTAACAAACTGTAATCTTTAAGGAATTACTTTCTTCAATAAGCTTTTTTACCTCTTTCTCCAATACTCAAACTTAAAATGACCAAAATAGAATTTATCTTCCTTACATCTCATCTTTTCTCAAATTCTGTAGAGAATATTATGTACTAGATATATGAGCTTTCTGTAATTATTAGCTTTCCACTCTTATTCACCCCATCTATGCAGAAGGCAAATATGGTCAAATCTACCTCCCCAATAACCTTCATATCTATCCCTTTCCCACCACTCACAAACTAACTACCATAGTTCAAATCCTTACAACCAACCTCCTGCCTGGAGTTTTGTAACAATACACTCCATGGAGATTGTGAAATAGATTAATAGCCATTGGTTTCCCTCCTCCTCCAATCCTAGTCTTTACTTTCTCTGTTTTCTAAACAATTGCTAAATTGCTGTTTCTAAAGTAGGTTTGACCTACTCTTTGTCCCTACTCAAGAAGTGCTAATGACTCTATTTTTTCTAGGATATAATACTAGTTCTTCTTTTTAGCATTTAAAATGTTTTATCACCTAATTCAATACTCATCTCAAAACCTATCTCCAGCAAAATGAAGTTCTGAATTTTTTAAGCTGCTATTTGATCTCTTTTGATAATATCTTCCACTTAGTGTTCCTAGCTCTTTATAATTTGTCCCCTTCATTAGAAAATGAACTCTGACATCTGAAACTTTTTTTAAAATCATTTTCTATATTGTCAGTCATTAGCACAGTACTGAATAACCATGATAGGTTTATTGCACATTTTTTCATCCATACATTCTATATTATAGTAAAACTGATTTTCTTAATGTTCCCTTTCAAAGACATTGCACCTTCTCTCTTTGTGCCTTTGCATGAACTTTTCTCCATGTCTTGAATTGACTCCCATTTTGCCCCCAATTCAATGAATTTCTCATATCTTTTAATCAATTCAAGTGCCATCTCAATTAAATCATTGTGCAGGAATGGAAAAAATTCACATTCTAAGGGAGAAAATGCATATAAAATATACACAACTTAAGTATAAATTGAAGAAAAGTATATCAAAAATACCTAAATGCCATGTAGTTTATTAGGGAAATCACTATTAGTTAAGTTTTGAAATTTAAGAGGAAAAAAAAGCTTTACAAAGAAGATGATACTAAGCTGCGAATTGAAGTAAAAAAGGACTTCATAGGCAACTAGTTGACATAGTGACTAAAGTCAGGAAGACCTGAATTCAGATCTGGTATCTGCTGCTTATTAGTTGTGTGAACCTGGTCAAGCTACTTAACTTCTTTTATTTCAATTTTCTTATCTGAAAAATTAGAAATAATAATAACATCTACCTTAAAGGATTGTTGTGAGGGTCAAGTGAGATAATATTTCTAAAACAGATTGCACAAGGCCTAGCACATATACATAACATTATATAAGTGCTAGTTATTAGCTTTTGTTTATATTTCTAGGTAAAGATAAGGAAGGTGTACATTCTAGGCCTGTGGAAAGGCCAGTGTAAAACTCAAATATTAGAAATGAAGTATTGTCACTGAAAAACAGAGAAAAGACCAATTTGGCAAGATTGCAGAGTGTAGGAGATAGAATGATCTCTAGTGAAGCTGAAAAGATAGGTTAGAGTCAGATTTTATAGTAGTTGAAATACTAAATGGAGGAGTTTTAACTTTATCTTTAACAGGAAGACATTCTAGTTGATTGAGTAAGGGAGTCACATTTAGATCCATGTTTAAAGAAAATTATTTTGGCAGCAAATTGCATAATGAGTTGAAGTGATGTGAGATTTGAGATAAGACCAATTGGGAAGATGTTGAAATTATCTCGGTGACAAGTAATGGGGCTCTAAATTAAGAAAGTAGCTGTATGAATGAAAGAAGGGTATAGAAATAGATGAGGTTTTGAAGGTTCCAAAAAGACAAAAAGACAAAGTTCAAAAAGACAAAAAGATAGTCATTTTCAGTCATGACCAACTCTTTGTGACCCCATTTGGAATTTTCTAGTTTGAGATAATTGAGGGGTTTGCCATTTTCTTTTTCAGCTCATTTTGTAGATGAAAAATTGAGACAAACAGGGTTAATTAGCTTGCCCATGATCACACAGATGGTAATTGTTTGAGGCCAGATGTGAACCAAAGATGATTCTTATTGAATCCAGATCCAGCACTTTATTGTACCACCAAAGTCAAGTGGTTAGTCAATAATAATTCATTAAGGCCTCACTATGTGCCAACCATGATGCTAAATGTCAGGAATGCAAAGAAATATCAAAAATAACCCCCAAAAGAGTCTCTATTCTCAAGGAACTCAGGAGATTTGTCAACTGATTAGATATATGGAGTAAAGGAGAGCAAGGAATTACAGATAATTAAATTGTAAGTGCTGATGACTTCAACAGATATATGGAAATTTGGAAGACAGCAAGGTTTAGAACAAAACTAATCAGTTTTGTTTTAAGATATATTAAACTTAAGATGTCTATGGAAACCTAATTTGAATGCCAATAATCAATAATTTAAGCACAAAACTAAGAAAAGAGCTTGGCTCTTTTCACATATATGTGATAATATCCACAATGCAATGTATATGTGCATTCATTTGTGTATGTGTATACAAATAGATATCTATAGTTTAGGTATAGATGGAAATATCTCTATGAACATATATCTATTTATCTATTTATTCATCTATTTACCTATCTACCATTTATCCTCATTATTCATATTATTTGTGAATTTGGTGACTTCCTAATTTGTATTTGTAATCTCCGCATTAATACTTGCAATGCTTTCCCAGTCATTCTCCAAAATTCTGATGAAATCAGATAAGGCCATCTTTGCCTTCCTGTATCAACTCTCATACTCACAGAAGTATACTTTTGCCAATCAGTCTATTTAGTATCACATTAAATTTTGTTGTTTAAAACAGTCTCCAAGTGTAGAGGCCTGAACTCTGTAGAAGTAGACTTGAAACAAGAATACTTACAACAAGGTGTTAACTCAGTGGAATTGATGAGGTAATGGTTCTCTCATACTTAGTCCTTAGTATGGTGATATAATGGTTCTACTGTTGGTGGTATAATTGTAATAGGTTATTTAAGGGCTAAGAGAAGTGGGGACAGAAGCAGCCTATGGCAGACTCAGATAGACTGGTTGAGACTGGCACACTGTCAGACTGCTGGAGGAGACTGGGTCAGACTGAGACTGGGTCAGATTGTGACAGACACAGACTGTGAAGAAGATAATAAAGACTTTAGACTCTATTTCTATCCATCCTCGAGGTGACTATCCTGCTGAGAACAAGGCCCTCTGATGGATCTCTGGAAAGCTAGCCTGGACATTACACCGTGTGGAAGGGCTGTCTAATTTTCTTAAGTATACCAATGCTGTGACATTCCTTTTGAAGAAAATACATGTATTAGATAAACTTCACTCACACATAAGTTGGTCCAATATTAATGGATCAACAATAAAATATATCCAGAAAAGGAAAAAAAGGAAATGTCCCCATTTTGAAGTTGCTCTGGACAGAGTTAAAGAAAATCTTGTGACCAGAGATTTCCAAGAATCTAACCATGTATTTCTCCAGAAACAATTTTTCAGCATTGATTAATTCAGTATTTATGGCAACTTTATAGAACATATAGAATATTAGTGATAAAAATTGGCTATATAAATCTTCAATATAGAGATGATAAATAAAGACTATGATACTTAACGAGTATAAATTTATTGCAAGAACATGAAAAGAAAAAAAAAAGAAGAGGGCCTGGAACCTTGTCTCTCACTAATAGTGGTTGCCCTGGTTGATACTTGAGCAGAGACTGAGAGAGAATGGTCAGACAAGAAGAAAGTAAATGAAGAAAGAACAGTATCATGAAAATCTAGAAAGAGTAAATCCAGGAGGTAATTAACAATGTCAAATGTATTATTAGATGGGCTGATAAGGATTATTACTGAAAAACAAAATAAACAAACCTTCAGATCTAGCATTTCAATAGATTAATAGCAATTTTGAAAATAGTTTTAGAGTTTAGGGATATAGAAGGAAGTATTTTAAAACACAAGAATGAAGGAGAAAAGTAGCATGTATACACAGCTTTTTTTTTTTAAGAGTCTGAAAAAGGGAAAAGACATTTAAAATAATAGTTTGAGGGATTAGTAAGGGACTGTCAAGGTTTTTAGGGATTGAGGAGATGACCTTTGAAGGAAGTAAAACAGGGATCAATTAGTCATTAGATACCATTTCTTTAGTTCTATTTTCTTAGGAATTAATTTTTTTTAGAGAGATTTTGTGCCTTTTTCTACTTTTGGTCAGTTTTGCTTTTTAAGGAGATTTCTTTAGTTAATCTTTGTACTTTACTCCCTTTAGACCAATTTTCTTTATTAAGATTTTATTTTTATTGGTAATTTTTTGTATGTACCTCTTTTACCAAGGCATTGATAGCTCCCTCTGCCATGATTTTCTTGTATCACTGTCATTTCTTTTCTCATTTTTTTCCCTCTATTATTTGATTTTTAAAATACTTTTTAGTTTCCATCAGGAATTCTTGTTTGGCCTGTATCAAAATTACTTTTTTTATTTGAAGCTTGTTGGTTTTAATAGCTCTGTCTTCTGAGTTTGTATCTTGTTCATTCCTCTTTTGTTTGTTCTTGTTTTTATAGATCTTTGTTAATTTCCCCAACTATTTCTTTCTGTTGATTTTCTTCTTTGTCAACTTTCTGAACTTTGTTAATTTTCAATAAATTAAAAAATTAATTATTCTATTTGCACAATTTCCTTTCTCCAAATTCTTTCACTCAAACACAGAAACTATGCAAATTATATTAAATCAATGTGCTTGAATTACTGTATTCTGTAATGTTTGGTTTAGCTTCATAATAAAATTTGTAAGGACTTTTGAAATTATTCTTTGCATTTTTACTGATTTAAAATCTAACATGATCCACTATGAAGCAGACTTATTATTTTAGAGTTTGACATATTGACATACTAACTTGAAAGGAGCTTAAAAAGATCATAACCCTTCATGTTACTGCTTTAGGGTGTCAGACTATAGCCTGCCAGAATTCTATAGGAGTACTAAGAATTTTCATTATTAATAACCTGTAATTGTTTTCTCTGAGCCTAAAACAGCCTACAGGATTGAAGATGGAGAAAGAGTAAATCCAGGAGGTAATTAACAATGTCAAATGTATTATTAGATGGGCTGATAAGGATTATTACTGAAAAACAAAATAAACAAACCTTCAGATCTAGCATTTCAATAGATTAATAGCAATTTTGAAAATAGTTTTAGAGTTTAGGGATATAGAAGGAAGTATTTTAAAACACAAGAATGAAGGAGAAAAGTAGCATGTATACACAGTTGTTTTTTTTTAAGAGTCTGAAAAAGGGAAAAGACATTTAAAATAATAGTTTGAGGGATTAGTAAGGGACTGTCAAGGTTTTTAGGGATTGAGGAGATGACCTTTGAAGGAAGTAAAACAGGGATCAATTAGTCATTAGATACCATTTCTTTAGTTCTATTTTCTTAGGAATTAATTTTTTTTCAGAGAGATTTTGTGCCTTTTTCTACTTTTGGTCAGTTTTGCTTTTTAAGGAGATTTCTTTAGTTAATCTTTGTACTTTACTCCCTTTAGACCAATTTTCTTTATTAAGATTTTATTTTTATTGGTAATTTTTTGTATGTACCTCTTTTACCAAGGCATTGATAGCTCCCTCTGCCATGATTTTCTTGTATCACTGTCATTTCTCTTCTCATTTTTTTCCCTCTATTATTTGATTTTTAAAATACTTTTTAGTTTCCATCAGGAATTCTTGTTTGGCCTGTATCAAAATTACTTTTTTTATTTGAAGCTTGTTGGTTTTAATAGCTCTGTCTTCTGAGTTTGTATCTTGTTCATTCCTCTTTTGTTTGTTCTTGTTTTTGTAGATCTTTGTTAATTTCCCCAACTATTTCTTTCTGTTGATTTTCTTCTTTGTCAACTTTCTGAACTTTGTTAATTTTCAATAAATTAAAGAATTAACTATTCTATTTGCACAATTTCCTTTCTCCAAATTCTTTCACTCAAACACAGAAACTATGCAAATTATATTAAATCAATGTGCTTGAATTACTGTATTCTGTAATGTTTGGTTTAGCTTCATAATAAAATTTGTAAGGACTTTTGAAATTATTCTTTGCATTTTTACTGATTTAAAATCTAACATGATCCACTATGAAGCAGACTTATTATTTTAGAGTTTGACATATTGACATACTAACTTGAAAGGAGCTTAAAAAGATCATAACCCTTCATGTTACTGCTTTAGGGTGTCAGACTATAGCCTGCCAGAATTCTATAGGAGTACTAAGAATTTTCATTATTAATAACCTGTAATTGTTTTCTCTGAGCCTAAAACAGCCTACAGGATTGAAGATGGAGGTGTAATAGAATCTAGTTATCCTGGAAAAAAAATCTTATTTTTTAAGAAATATTTTTATGTGGACAGAAAAACTGTGATAAATTCCTTCATTTACCCTGAGCCTGCCTTATTCCAGGGGAGCAGCCTTCGAATCTTGAGAGCTAAATCTATGAATTGGGGGCAGTTTTTAAAGATTTTGACAGCTCAGAACACTTAACATTGTTTCATTGAATATATGGGGTGTCTGTCAATAAAACTTATTTGGATGTGTAAGGCAAACATTCTTTGTCCATTTATTACTTCTTTTTGGAAATATAGCTAAAATTTTTGATAATTGTCATAAAGCTAACAACAAAAACAACACATTTTTATGGAGCTTATAAAATTTGTAAAATGCTTTCTGTGCACTATTGCATTTAGCAGTAGGTAGGCATACAACAAGCATTTTACTAAGTGTTTACTACTATGTACCAAACACTATATTAGTTGTTAGAGAATTAAGTACTAGAGAAAAGAAAGATACTTGTTATCCTTAAAGAGCTTACATTATAATAATAGTGGAAGCTCTGCATAAAAGGGAGCTTAAAGCAATAATGGGGGGGAGCTAGAGAAAAGAAAATTACATTAGGGCATGACAGGAAGAAGGATAATGCAGCATGAGAGTCTTCCATCTTTCCTCCAAATGGAGGCTATAGTAAGGAACTCCTTAATGGGAGAACATTATATTAAAGGGATGTTCCAGTGTGAGAAGTCCTTAATCACTAAGGGAAGTTCCAGAGTGACAAGGCTCCTGAATTATGGTGATAAAATCATGGAAAGTCAAAAGAATAATGGGGAGAGGAAAAACACCTATATAAGGAATTATTATTCTCATTTTACATAGAGTAAAACTGAGAAGTTTCAGAGAAGTTAAATGATTTCCCTCAGTTCACATAGGTAGTATTAGACTAAGGCATGATTTGAATGTAGATCTCTCTGATTACATATATCTAAATTCTTGGAGTACTTTGACTTGTAGATATTAAACTACTTTAGGAATGTATACATCAGTGAAAAAGATATGAAAGAAACACACTAAGCAAAATGCTGGTAAAGGATTTTCATGCTTCCTGGAAGAAGCCAATATGCCCTGCATATAATCAGACATATGGCTGATTGTCTATGCATTCTAAGATTCTAGTGCCCTCTAAGGGGTGCCAGATGGTCATAGTACCAGATAAATAGAAAATTTGTTGTTTTTCATCTGTCTATCAAGAACAAGTGACAATAATATTTGGATTCACATTTTATGAATAAACCTGTCCAAGACACCGTGGGAATATGAAAAAAGAACAGAAAACATTTTTTTTTCAGCTCTCCAGGAGCCAATATGATATGGGATATGGAAAACAAACAAACAAACTAGAATGCATATGTGCAATGCTTTCTCTTTCTCCTTCTGTTCCACTCTTTCCTATTTATATTTCAATATTTGAATGCATTGATAATCTAATCTCTCCACCAATACAGATTGCAAAGCCACCATGTCTCTCATTAAGTATGATTCTTGCCCATTCCTATTTGCAAATCATTGATGGAGGTTCTACTTCCCATGCTGGAGGCAGTTATTTCATTCTTTTAATTTTTCATGAAACACTTGAGATGTTCATCTGTTATCCCTCACTTTCACTATACTTTCTGCCATACACATCCTAAATGATCTCTTTTTCTACTTGTGTACAAGTCAAAGTTGGAAATTTGCTGCCATCTGCTTATACTATTCATGGACATTTTCATTGCTCTGCATTTTAAATTCTTTTGAGGTGTTGGTATTCTATAATTCACTTCCATAAAATACTTTGGGAGAAGTATGGTATTACAGAGAAGGGTTTTTGTGTTAGTGTGCAATTTGAAATCATCCCAAGTACTGTGCCAACTCTATTAAGTGATTTATCCTGACCACCTCCTATTACTCAATTTTAGGCCAGTTCAGTGTCTCAGATTCATTTGCTGATAGACAAACTCAATGGAATTTCCTTTCAAAATTATGTTCTAGGCAATATTCATTCTTTACAAAGTTTATTCTTTTTTTTTTTTCTTTTGAGTGACTCTTTTGAATCACCACATGCCTTACTGTTACAGGGCTTACTTCATTGAGAATAATAAAGAATGTTTTTCTTTAAAAGGGAATAATGTTTCTCTTTATACTTGATGAAAATAATTTTTTTCATAATACTGCTGAGTACTACTGGTAGACAATAGTCTGATCTACCTGTTTATTGATTTGCTTGGTATTGATGTTCAGTAGATGAGTTTGTTATTAATATGTTATCAGTAAGTTTTTAATTGATATATTTTGCTTTTTTACATTATCATCATTTCCCCAAATATTCATTCCCCTTCCTGTCAAAGAATCATCCCATGTAGTATATACTATCACCTTCAAGATAAAAGAGAAAAATAAAAGAAAAATAGGTCTAATCAGTTTGTACATTGAAAACATTTGAAAATATATGCAATGTACAAAACTTGTGGACTTCCTACTTCTACTAAACGATTACATAGGTGCATTTTTTCATATAGCTTCTTTTACCATTTGTTTTTTAAAATTTTGCAATATTCACATTAAGTTTGGGAGGCTGTTCCTTCTATTTATATTGTTGTAAATGTGTATGATAATTTCTTGGCTCTGCCTATTTTATTCAACTTAAGTTCATATAGATCTTTCCGTCCATTACATTTGTTATTTCTTAAGGCACAATATTTCCTTGCATTCATGTATCACATTTTGCTTATAAATTTCCCCAAATGAATGATTATCTATCTTGTTTCTAATTCTTTGCATCTCCAAAAAGTTTTGCTTTATATCTATCTATCTATCTATCTATCTATCTATCTATCTATCTATCTAAATAAAATGACTTTCTTTTATCACTGACTGCCATGGGATATCAATATAGTTAAGCAATCTCCAATCAGTTATTTGCTTAATTTTAAATTGCTTTCCAACATGGTTTCATGGCTTCACAGCTTCATCAACAAAGCAATATCATGCCTGTTTGTCCATATCCTTTCTAATATTTACTATTCCCACCAATTGTCAATTTGTAAAGTGACATAAAATATTAGAATTGCTTTGTTTTTAATTTTTTATTATAGACAATTTCAACATTAATGTGTTCATAGCTTGAAAATCTACTTTTGAAAACCATTCATATCTTTGTCCACTTTTCTATTGAGGAATTTCTTTTTGGCACATAGACATGAATATACGTTACTTGTATATATTAGATAATAAACCAACAGAAATTGAATTCAAAATTCATTTCCCATTTGACCACTACCATTCTCATCCTAAATGCATTGCGTTTGTGCAGAAACTTTTCAGTTTCTTACAATAATTTATCTTGTATATCTTCTACAATTGCTTTTATCCTTTGTTTGCTTAAGATGATATCTCCAGTTTGTAGCTGGGAGAAGTCTATGATCTGCTTTTTAAAATAGCATGACCCATTTAGATTTCATTGTATAATGTTGTATAAAATAATTAGTATTTTTCCCATACTGACTTTATTTTCCCAGTGATTTTTTATCAAATGTTGAATGATTTCTTAAGTATTTTCTGTTTTATACCTTTTTGGAAACTAGATTTTGGGGTTTCATTATTTTTGATTGTCCTTTGTTTTATTGAAACACACACACACACTCTCTTTCTCTCAAACTAATTCATCTTGTTTTTGATGAGTTTTTGAAAATTTAGATCCCATTTATCCCTTTCTTTCATTATTTCTATTAAGTTTCTACATAATTCTTTTTCAAGTGAAAGTAAATATTCAATTAATAAATTTTCTTTTTCTGTTTTGTTAATGTATATTTGTAGGGATATGGTTTTGCCCCAGCAACTTCCTTACCTGAATCGAAGAACTATTGATTTATTGTTTCATCAAAATTATTTTCTTTCACATAATCATTTATTGTTTCAGTGATTTGGTATTTGATTCACTTATTTCACTTTAAAATCTACATTTGGCACTGTCTTTTGTTCACACTACCTTAACTAATTAATATTTGTTCTATGTTATCATGTATAAATGAAGTTTATTAATTCTGCTTTTACCCCCATTTTTTCAATACTTCTTTTTCTCCTTTTTTAATATAATTTATATATATTTTTATATAATTTTCTTCTATTTTGACTCACATATTCTTTTGGGAGACCTATAAATCCTTAGTTATCTCTTAATGTCCTTTTTTCAAGTTATTTGAAAGTCATGATTTTTTTTTAACATTACTTCTTTTAGAAGCAGCTAGTTGTGCAGAAATAGAATTCTGGTACTAGAGTATAAAGGAACAACTTCAGTTCAAACACATCCTTAGACACTTACTAGCTGGAGAGTAAGCTACCTAATCTTCACCTCAGTTTCCTCAATTACAAAATGGAGGTAAGAAAAGCATTTTCCTTACAGTCTTACCGTGTGAAGATCAGATAAGATAATCTGTAAAAAGTGGTTAGCACAGTATCTGGAACATATTAGATATAACATAAATACCTATTCTCTTTCTTCACCTCTCTTCTTGTTTCTATGTGATCCTTCAAATTTTTTATGTATTGGCATTCTTAATCAGATATTCTCTTTTTTGTCTTATTGTTGATACTTACTAAAGTGAATACTAATTTTTGTATTTTGTTAATTATTTCTGGTGTGCAGATCATGAATTCTGATTTAATAATTCTTTTTTAAAAAATCAGCTATATTGTGCTTTGGTTTCATGCTCTTAGGAATTCACAGATTCCTCTGTCTTATCAGTGGTTGCTTTATTTTCCCATGATTTGGAATACTTATTTATAGATGCCTGGACTATTTTACCTTCTGATATTTACAAATTTCCCTGTTTATTTAATTGCCTATACTTAAATGCTTCTTTTTCCTTAGATTTTTGGTAACTCCATTACCTGCTTCCTTGTCCGTTTTCTTCTTTACTTGCTTTCTGGATTTTTCCCCTTTGATTGTGGTTTCTATAAGGATTATACTTCAAAGTTGCTTTAGTCTTTTCCCATATTGGTCAATTTACATTTCATTGAGGTAAGTAGGTAGAATGAAGAAGGTGCTCAATTATAATGTTAACAATCAAAACTAATATTTATATGAGCTATTAAAATTAGCAAAGTACTTTTCAATTGTTAATTTATTAAAAATTTCCTCTAAATAGTCTACTAATCAAAATTGTTGGTAAGCTTCTCCTTTAAAGTTTGGTGCCCTTGCATCACAAATCCTCAAAAAATAAAAAGAAATGTTCCACATATATTAACATATTCATAACAACATAGTATGCAGCATATTTTTCTCCACTCCACAGAGAAATGAGAAGAACTATGGATTATTGGCCATAGAATATTGTTTATTTGTCAAATGCATTTTTTGATGTTCATTTTTGATCATTTATCTTTCTTCATTACCACAATGGGATATTGGATGATGGAATACGTTGAGATATGACAGATTAAAAAAAGGCACTAATTTAACTTTAGTAAATAGAGTTTAGTTCTATTTACATAGTTCTAATGCTTTTTGAGAGAGAGAACGAGAGGAAGCACACATACACTTGTGTGTGTGTGTGTGTGTGTGTGTGTGTGTGTGTGTGTGTGTGTGTATTTTTGAAACATTTGAATATTTTGGGGAGAAATAGTCCCAAGTAGTAACATAAGAAGAGGGTATCTAGAGAAAGGGAAATAAGAAATCAGGAGAGAGAGAGTTCTTTTTCCCTATACTTATGCATGGGATTCTTTGGGCAAAACTGTTCCTCCCTAATTTTGATAGGTGCTGATCTATTATCTATGGTTTACTGACACTTTAAAATTGAACTAATTAATAGTTCAAAATGCTAAGCATTTAAATAACATTAACTATAAAGTGAAACACTTATTTGTATAGGATGGCATTTTATTACCTTTTATAAATGTTAAATAATTTATTCAAGTCATTTTGATTTCATTCAGAAATTTTAAAGAGATATGCAGGAATCCCTAGATAAAACAATGGTTCTCTTTATTCTAACAAAATGTTTAAGCCTGAGCTTATATAGATCCAGTTATCTTGTTGTTAATGGTTTCATATTCCACATAAAATTTTATAGGTCATATGACAAGGAACTGAGTTTGAATTATTGATTGAGGTAAAAGTTGACATCACACCATTCCCATATTTAGCTACTCAAGAGAACAGAGTGAAATGATACTTAGGATCTTAGTTTTAAATTGAAAGACTTTAAAAGCCAATGAGTCTTATTTCATTTTTTATATAAAAAGACTAAGACCTAAAGAGGTAAAATGGCTTGCTAAAAGACATAAAGTAAATGAGAGAAATAGGATTTGAATTCAAGTTCTCAGACTCAAAATCTAGTTCTCTTTTTACTTCAACAAGAATTGCTTACTCTCTAATGTTCTGCTAAGGGAACATAGAAGATTAGACAATAAGCTTTCAGTATTATTGACCTTGCCCATATAATTGACACTATTTTTTAAACCCAAAATGAGATCCAATATGAAGTGCATATATGTTTATTGCAGAATATTTTAATTTTTTCCAAGTACTTGAAAATTTTTAAACATTTATTTTTAAACTTTTAGTTTTTAAATTGTCTTTTTTCTTTCCATCTTCATTAAGAAGGTTAGCAATTTGACATAGATTATACATGTGCAGTCATGAAAAATATATTTTAGTATTAATGATGTTGTGAAAAAAAACACAGATTAAAACAATTATGAATAAATAAAGTAGGAAAAGTTTGCTTTATTTTGCATTCACACTCCATTATTTCCTTCTTTGAAGAAGGCTAATGTTTTTCATAATTTCAGATTTGTCTTATAACATAGTATTGCTGAGAACAGTTAAGTAATTCACAGTTGGTTGTCATACAATATTACTGTTATTATGTGGAGTTTTTTTTTTCCTGAAAATATCCTGCTCATCATTTCTTTTAATACAACAATTTTCCATAACAGTCATATAGCACAACTTTTTCAACCATTCCTCAATTGATGGGCATTTTCTCAATTTCCAATTCTTTGCCACCATGAAATAAACTATTATAAATATTTTTATACATGTATGCATTTTTCATTAAAAAAAACTTTTTAGGTAATGATTTTGCTTGATCAAAAAGTATGCACATTTTTATATCCCTTTGGCCATAATCAAAAATTCTTTCCAGAATATTTGGACTAGTTCACAGTTCTCTAACAGTGTCTGTAAACAAGTTATCCTCAAACGTTTATCTTTTTTTTTTTTTTATCATATCAACCATGTGTGAAGTGGTACCTTACAACTGTTTTAATTTGAATTTCTCTAATCAATAGTTATTTTGACCAATTTTATATGACTATAGATATCTTTGATTTTTTCATCTGAAAATGGGCAATTCATATACTTTGACCATTTATCAATTAGAAAATGACTTGAATTCTTATAAATTTGACTCAAGTTCTGCATTTTTTTTTGGAAGAATGAGGCCTTTTTCAGAGAAACTTGAATTTTTTTCTAATCTTAGCTGCATTATTTTTGTGCAAAATCTTTAAATTTAATGTAATCAAAATGATACATTTTACAACCTGTAATACTATTTCTTATTTGTTCATTAATTTCCCTCCCTTATCCATAAATGTAAAAGGTAAATTATTTCATACTACCTTAATTTGTTTATGGTATCCTTTATGCCTAAATCATGTTCCTGTTGTGATCTTGTTATATCATGTGAGATATTATCATATAATTAGTTTCTGTCAAACTGCTTTTTAGTTTTCCCAGAAGATTTTGTCAAATAGTGAGTTCTTGTCTGCAAAGCTTGGATCTTTGGGTTTATCAAACACTTGATTATTGTAGATATTTATTATTTTCTATTTGGGACATAATCCATTTACTCTACTGACCCAACCCTCTATTTCTTAGACAATATCAGATTGTTTTGATAATTACTGTTTTGTAATCCAGTGTGAAGTCTGATATGAATGTTATTAATAATTAATAAATAATTTAATTTAGAAAGATATATAATAAATTAATTTAGAAAGATATGTAATTTTTAAAAATTATATTTAATCAACCTATCTGTGAACAATTAATATTTTTCTAATGGTTTAGATTTTGCTGTTCTTACCATAAAAAATGTTTTGTAACTGTGACCATATAGTTTTGTAATTGTGACAAGCGCATACTTGTCTTGTCAGGAAGACTCCCAATGATGTTATATTGCTTATATTTATTTTAAATGGAATTTCTCTTTCTGTCTTTTGCTGCTGGACTTTCTTGGCAATATATAGAATGCTGATTATTTATGAGGTTTTATTTTGTCCTGCAACCTTGCTAAAGTTGTTATAGTTCGAGTATTTTTTTTAGTAGATTATTTAGGATTGACCAAATATACCATCATGTCATCTTCAAGAAGTGATAGATTTTTTCCCTCATTGCTTATTCTAATTCTTTCATTTTCTTATTCTAATCATTTTTATAGTTAGCATTTCTAATAGAATAATAGTTGTGATAATGAACATCTTTTCTTCACCACTGATCTTGTTGGGAAGCCATTTAGCTTATCCTCAATACAGATAATGCTTGATGATAAATAGTTATTTTAAATAAATATTTATTTGTTCCTATGCTTTCTAATCTTTTAAATAAGAATGTTTATTATATTTTGTAAAAAAAAATAGCTTTTTTATTGCATCTGTTGAAATTATTACATGATTTTAGTTTTGTTTTTTTTCTGATAGTTTTCCTAATATTTCAGTAGCCCTTCAATTACAGGATAAATCCCACCTGATCATTGTGTGTTGCTATAATCTATTCGATTATATGCTATTTATGTATTTCATCAATATTCATTGGGAAATTGACCTATAGTTTTCTTTCTCTGTTTCTGCTTTTTCCTAGTTTAGGTATCAGCACCATATATAAGTATACATAAAAGTAATTTGGAAGTGCTCTTTTTGCCTGTTTTTCTTAATAACATTTATATTTTTCCAATTAATTGTTTGTTTTTTAACTGTGTGGTAGAACTGTTTTTTTTTTCCTTAGGAACTTATAGATCACTTGTTCAGTTTCTTTTTCTAAGATAAGATTATTATTTCAAGAGGCCCAGGAATCCCATTCTAAATACCATCAGGCTGCTCGAGCTTTGCGTTTACAGTTTGGGATTACAAAAGAAGAAGCTAGGAGCATAGTGAAAAGCTGTACAGCTTGCCTTCCCTTCCAAGCTCCTACACTGCCTCCAGGGAAGAATCCTCGTGGTTTGAGACCCAATGAAATCTGGCAAATGGATGTGACTCATTATAAATCTTTTGGTCGTCTGTCTTTTATCCACGTTGTGGTAGACACCTTTTCAGGATTCACTTTTGCCATACCAGCAGTAAAAGAGACAGCCCGAGTGGTCACTGAATTCCTCATTCAAGCATTCGCAATTATGGGTGTACCACAAGAAATAAAAACAGATAATGGACCGGCATATACCTCCAAACATTTTGAACACTTTTGTGCACAGTATAAGATTTTACACACTACTGGCATACCTTTCAATCCTCAAGGTCAAGCAATAGTAGAAAGAAGAAACAGGGACATTAAGACACTCCTCCAAAAACAAAAGAAAGGGGGAGCCACGGGTAATCCTAGAGAACGTCTAAATTTAGTTCTCTATACCATTAATTTTTTAATCTTTGATAAAGATGCACTGGCTCCAGCAGACAGGTTTTATAACCCACCAGAAGAGCAGTGTCCAGTGCGAGCAGCTCCACTATCTTTAGATAATCGCCAGGTGATGTGGAGAGACCCAGAAAGTGGTGAATGGAAGGGACCAGATAGGCTAACTGCTTGGGAGAGAGGATTTGCTTGCATCTCTACAGGTGGAGAAGGAATCAGATGGGTGCCTACGAGCCGCATTCGTCTTGTCCATCGCAGAAAGATGGAGCAGACCCTTGAAACAAAGGAGAAGACCCAAGAAATATCGGGTGGTTCTGTTGCTGATTGTGCTCACAAGAATTATTAGATTCCTGGCACATGAACTAATGGACAATAGAATCCTATTGGACTGTTTCTAGGACTTATGGACATGTGTAAATTTTCAGATTGATTCTTGTTATTTGTTACATTACTACTAGCCTGTGTTATATTGCTATGTGCTCATGTAAATTATGTATAATGCCTCCCATATTGATGGATTTATGTATACCATGTATATCTGTTACAAAGTTCTGGCCCATATTGATGGATTTATGTGTACCCCCTCAGAAACCCCCTATGTTTTAAAACAAAAGAAAGGGGGAGATGTTGGAATCCTTACTAACTGCTAAGTAATTAGAGTTGATCTAATCTTACAAGAAGTTGTTTTGGCCAGAACCTGAAACAAGGTACTAAGTAGAACTAATCAAGACAAGGCTTGTGTTCCCACCTTTACTCATTGGACTCCACAAGTATGCTAGCTTCAAAAAGTACACTTTCTACACCACACCTTAAAGCTCTTTGGGCCAGAGAGCACTATGGGAGAAAACCCATAATCCCATTCTCTCAGAAGGTTCACATATAATGCGAGACAGCCATTCCAGAATACACTTTTTTCCTCTTGGCTGGCTGATCGCGCTGGACTCGAGAGGAACGACTCTGCTGCAGAGAACACTTTTGTCGGACTTCAGTGGAGCTACGCCAGAAGCCTTCTCTCCGTGGCAAGTTGGTGACTGGGCTCCCCAGAAGGAGATAAGAGAGATCTTCCATCTCTGTTGGAGGCAGAAGAAAGCAGAGGCAGAGGCTGAAGGACAGAACCTTTGGATTTGGAGACATCCGAAGGGCTCTAAGCCTCTAAACCGGCTGTGCTCTGAGAAGAACAAACTCCAACATTTGAACTCTAACAACTCTTCTGTTAATTTGGGCAATTTTATGTTTTTGTAATTATTTGTCCATTTAATTTAGATTATTAGATATTGATATATAATTTGCAAAATAGCTCCTAATAATTGCTTTACTATTTTCTTCATTAGTGCTGAATTCATCTTTATATTTTTGATATTGGTCATTGTTTCCTTCCTTTTTAATGAAATTAACACGAATTGTATTTTATGTTTTTATTTCACAAAACCAGAGCCTTAGTTTTATTTATTAGTTCAATAGTATTATTCTCTCCTTTGACTTTTAGAATTTTAAATTTCCAATGCTCTTTCTCTCTTTTATTGATATAAGTATTTATAGATATAAATTTTCCCTAAGTGCTGTTTTGGTTACATCCCATAAGTTTTGCAATGGTTTCTCATTGTTGTCATTCTTAATGTAACTGTTGGTTGTTTGGTTTGTTCTTTGGCCCACTCGTTCTTTAGGATTAAATTATTTCCATTCCAACTAACTTTTAAATTTTGTTTCCACAACTTTTTATTGAATGAAATTTTTATTCTCTTATGATCTGAAAAGGATACATTTGACACTTCTGCTTTTCTGTAATTGTTTGTGAAGATTTTATGTCCTAACACATGGGCAATTTTTGTGTAGGTGCTATGTACCACTAGGGGTAAAAGGATATATTCCTTTCCATTCTTATTCAGCTTTCTCCAGAGATCTATCACATGTATCACATCTAACAATTTTATCTATCTCATTAACTTTTTTTTTGATTTTTTTGAGTTAGATTTGTCTAATTGAGAGTGGATAGTTGAGGCCTTCTACTAGTATAATTTTCTGTCTATTTACATATAATATTCTGTCTATCCTGTAAATCATTTAATCTTTCTGTTAAAAATTTGGCTGCTAGGGCAGCTAGTTGGCACAGTAGACAGAGCACCAGCCCTGAAGTCAGGAGAATCTGAGTTCAAATCTGGTCTCAGACACTTAACACTTCCTAGCTGTGTGGACCTGGGCAAGTCACTTAACCTCAAATGCCTTAGAGAAAACCAAAACCAAAACCAAAACAACAACAACAAAAGAATTTGACTGCTGGCATATTTATTTTTAGTATGTGTATGTAATGTAACACATTATCTAGTGTGTTTTATTTATTTATTTTGGCATATTTATTTTTAGTATGTGTATGTAATGTAACACATTATCTAGTGTGTTTTATTTATTTATTTAGCAAAATGGAGTTTCTCTTTTATTTAAATCTATTTTTCATATTGCTTTGTCTGAATTCATGATTGCTACCCCTCTTTTTTTTTTTTTTTTTTAACTTCAGCTAAAGCACAGTGGTTAATACTCCAGCTTCTTATTTTTGTTCTGTATCCCTATGCTTCAGATATATTTTTGGTAAGGGATATATTATAGGATTCTGGTTTTTAATTCATTCTGTTTTCTGCTTCTTTTTTATGAGTGAGTTCTTTCTGTGTATATCTGTTTCTCTGTCTCTGTCTTTATCTTTCTTTTTATGGTGTCCCTTCCCAAAAGTATTTTGATTTTGGCCACAGTTTTCCCTAACTTATTTTCCCTTCTGTTGTTGTCTTTCTCCTTTTCTTAAGATTTCCCTTTTCATTTCCCTGTAGGTCATGAGAGATTTCTGTAGTCAGGTGAGTAAGATTATTATTCTCTTTTGATCCAATTTTTATGAGAATCATTTTAAGCATTGCTTGTCACTTCAATTACATTGAATGTACATTTTACCCCATAAGTATTATGCTCAGTTTTGCTGGATAAGTCATTTTTGGTTATAATCTTAGTTTTTTTTCATAACAGATTATCATATTCCCAGGCTTCTGATTTTTTAATACAAAGGTTGCTAAATATTTTGTTATCCCAATTGTGGCTCCATGATATTTGGATTATTTTGTTTTGTTTTCTGGATACTTACAATACTTTCTACTTGATTTGAGAGCTTTGAAATTTGGCAGTAATATTCTATTTTATGCTCTGGTTCTAGATTTTGTGAAGTTCTTTTTCATGATTTCTTGAAAAATACTATCAAGGCTCCTTTTTGATTATGGCTTTCCTGTTGTCCAATAATTCTTGAATTATCTTTTCTTTATTTTCTAGATCAGTTGCTTTTCAATTAATTATTTCACATTTTATTCTATTTCTTTTTCTGATTTTGTTTTGTTATTTCTTGATGCCTCATGAAATCATTACCTTCTACTTGTCCCATCATAATTTTGAAAGAATTATTTTCTTCAATAACCTTTTGTCCCTCCTTTCCCATCTGACTAATTCTCTTTTTCAAAGAGTATTCTTCAGTGCATTTTTATATAGTTCTTGATATTTGGTTTCTTTTGTTTTTGTTTTCTTTTTTAGGTTTTCTTTTTTTTCAGCAATTTTTTTATACTTCCTTTACTGAGTTGTTGATTCTTTCAAAAATTGTTTTCTTGCACCACTCTCATTTCTTTTCTCAATTTTTCCTCTACCTCTCTTATTTGACTTTAAATTCTTTTTTGAGTTCATTCAGGGTTTGAGATCAATTTTTTTTGAGGCTTTACATAATAGATGGTTTGATTTGGTTGTCTTTTTCTGAATTTGTGATTTGAGCTTTCCTGTCACCATAGTAACTTTCTACAACTTCTTTTTGTTGCTGTTTGATAATTGTTTTGGCCTATTTCTTGACTTTTAATTTTATGTTAACATTTCACTCTGCTCTCAGAGTTGATGGAATAGTGTCCTAAACATCAGGGTTTTTAATATACTTTTTTTCAAGAGTTAGTTCTGGGGGTCCATAAGCTCTCAGTTTTTCCAAGATGTTATGATCTAAAGAGAAATGTGGTCATACTCCCCTGACCTAAAAACTTGTCTGTAAACAATTACAAGCACTCTTTTTCACCCTGGAACTGTGATCATGGTCTCTGCTCCTGCTAGTGCTCCTCCTTTTCTTGAGATTGTAACTCAGAAACTCATGTATAGGCAATGAAACAGAGTCTTCCTTCCAGAGCCAGCAAAAAGATGCCTTTTAATGTCCTTCTGAGCAGTTGTCTGCCCTTACCATTGGTGATTTGAGAGGACCAGAACCCATAACTGCTAATTTAGTCACTTAGAAGGCCTGCTTCTGGCTTACTACTCACAACTTGCATTACCTAGTCCAGTTCTGGACTATGTTTCATTCTCACCCCAGTAAGATAAACTTTTCCTTCTGAGTTTCCAAATTGGCTTGGACTGGAAGTTTTTTTCACTTCATTCTTTTGCTCACTCTGTTGCTTCATAATTCATTTTGAGACCTGATTTTAACATTGTTTGGAGGTGAATTTGCTTAGGTGAATCTCTGACTTTATTCCACCATCTTGACTCTGCTCCATACATCTTTTAAATGTCATTTCTGAGGTAGAGCTAGATGACTCAGTGGATAGAGTACTGGTCTGAGAATCATGAGGAAGTAAGTTAAAATCTGGCCTCATTCTTAACACTTACTAGCAGCTATGTATGGCAGCAAGTCATTTAACCCCGATTGCCTCTCAAAAACAAAACCAAAAAAAAAAAAAATATATTCTTGATACCATCCCAATTTGTCACTGAAAATTTGACTACAGGACTCTTTAGTGTAAAAAATCACAAGGGGTTACCCCTTACCCCAGATACATTTCAGATTTTGATTTAGCCCTTTCATTGTAATCATTTTTATACTGCTATAATTGGCAGATTAAAAGGAATGATTGAATTGGTGCTATTTTTGAAAGACTGAGCAAAGAGATTAAACAAAAACTTTCCAGGGGTGAATCACTGGTTGAAACCCAGCATAATTCAGAAATCATCAAAAGTTATTGCTTTCTGAATGCTAAAGTGTTGATTTTGGACAATTTCTTGTTTTCCAATGGCATGTTACCCAGCCAAAACAGTTGCACTTAATTTTGCTCTACTCTGCTCAAGGGAATGATTAAAATTAAATGGCCCCCAAAGCCAGGAATTTAAAAACCATTCCAACTCAAGATGTTAACTTATTGATGAAACTTTACTTCTCCTTAATTTTTAAATAATAATGGTACTCCTAAAATTAATAAGCCTATAACAGAAACCAATATGGTTCAGATTTTCATAGGAACCCATAAGGTAGTAAGGTGTTCATTTCAGTTTGTAAAAGTGTGAACTGCAAAAAGAATAGGAGAAAAAACTGTTGTAAAAATTAGGTAAATGAAGGTTGAAATGAAGCTCCCAGTGTCCCTTGGGAAGGGTAAAACTATCACCACTTTTTCTTAACATTTAATGTTTCATGTTTTATCTTATTATGTTGTGATGGAATGAATAATGGATTTCTTAGGTTAGGTTATCTAAGTTCAAATACAAATCCTGCCATTTAGTATTCGTATGATTTTGGGAAAGTGTTTTTGGGATACTTCCTCATTAATAAATTGAAAAGAAAATATTAAACTACATGACTTCTAAGCTCCCTTTCTGCTCAAAATCTGTGATTATGTGGAGTAATAAGAATATAAGAAGGAAAGATGTAATTTTTTTCAGGGGATGAAACTCTTTACAAGGGAAAATTGTTTCTATCTGTGGAAATTGAAGGTTTCAGATCACAATCATCTATATCTTAGCATATTAGTCCTAGAGAATAGCCTAAGGTATAGAGAAGTATACAGCTAGTGTCAGAAGAAGGATCTGAACCCATATTTGTCTATATCCAAGCCTAATACTGAATCTACTATGCTTTGATACTTTTTATATCATCTACATAAGAATTTTGCAGAAAATCTAAAAATCCCATAATGGTTTTTGGTACAATGAAAAGGCTTTGCCATCTTTATGGATGCTTAAACTATAATCCATCTTTGTTGTATATAAAGGGTTAATATAAACATTTGCATAGGAATACAGAATGAAGGACACATTATCATGATGAGATAGAAGGTGTTTGACAGACCCAAGACAACAAAAGGAACCCTAAATAAAAGAAGATGGGCCTGGGGGGAGAAAACATGACCAGGTAAAGAAAG
This sequence comes from Antechinus flavipes, assembly GCF_016432865.1. Classification (NCBI taxonomy): domain Eukaryota; kingdom Metazoa; phylum Chordata; class Mammalia; order Dasyuromorphia; family Dasyuridae; genus Antechinus; species Antechinus flavipes. The sequence continues at coordinate 295,790,675 of NC_067400.1, read as the reverse complement.
TTTAAAACTTGGGGATTTCTTCAAAAGACAGTAATGACACAATTATGTTCCTGATTTGCCTGTTACTGATACAACCATTGTTATTTCTAGCTTAATGTCATGACTCATCTTTAGCAAAATTTGAATTGCTATAAAAAGGAAGTCCTGAGGAACACTGGTTACAAGAATGAAGTGCTATCCCACCAATGTGATACTCAAAGTATAGGAGAGACCACATTGTATAAAAAGTCATGAAGATATGGATTCATATCCTTCCTCTGACACATATGAACTGTGATTGTGAGCAATGTCTTTATGCCCTCAATACTTCAGGCAAGTGAAACTAGGAATTTCAGAATAGTTGATAATATACATTGATAGAGAGAGTTCCATAGTGGAGAGTTCCTTCACAAATGAAGTCACTTAGGTAAAAAACAAAACAAAAACAAAAACAATCACTAAGATATAAACTTTAGATTTGGAGATTTAATGACTCTATTTTCAATGTGTGATAGGAATAAATGATTCACATCTTGTTACCTTCCTGTCCAGTAATATGCAACTGAAGCTATTCAAAAAACACATATTGCTTAAAACATAGGGATCATTTTGTCACTTAACTTTCATGTTCTGGAGAGGGTAACTATATAATGAAGGTTAAATTATCATATGAAATTAAAAATCAACTTTTTCTTTTCTTTTTATATTCTAAAGCTTGGTTTCCTACTATGCTCTCTGTATAATTAAGTAGTACTAGAGAGAACAGTCTCTTGTTCCCCTTCCCCACTCCTCTGAGATAATCTGTCCATGGTCACATAGCTTGTAAGTGTTTGAGTTCAGATTTGAACTCATATTTGATCATTCCTCCTAACTCCAGGGCAGGTGCTCTATCCACTCTAACATCTAATTGTCCCAACATTTTGGTGTCTAGTTCTATAAATTTTACATAAATTGTATTACTAAGTGTATCTAATAAAGCATTTTAAAAATCACCCCAAAAAGCTTTCTTTAATAAGATGAAGTACAGTTTGCAATAGTATTTTTTATTGTTAATCTGGAATTTGAATGAGAAATGAAAGGGATACCTTTTAAAGTTGTATATCACAATAATTAAAGATCTGCAATAAATAATTAGCAACACCAGTCTCTTAGTCATAGAGCAAGACAGACAGGGACACTCAATTAAACTTTTGTCTGACTTGTTTTGACTTTTGGAGGTCTGAGACATAGATAAAGATCTACTAAATTAAACCCAAGCCCCCATAATGTTATTATCTTCCCCCACTGGCTTAATTTATGTGTTTAATTTTGGTTTGCAGGGTGCAACATGGCTAATTACTTGACAACTGTGGAACCTTACAAGAGAAAATTTTGCTTTTATAATTTGTGGCACATCAAGTGTAATAATGTACATTTAATTTCCTCAAAAAGATAATTATGCTAATAGAATTATTTGAATAAAAATTTGCACTTTGTGCTGGATTATGTCCTCTACCCACTAATTTATACTAATACAAGTCTCTTAGGAATTTTTAATAAGCCACTTCAACCCCAGGCTGGTAGGGTCTGGAAATGCTGCTGATACAGTGTCCTTATTCTCCTGGAAAACAGAAATACTTGCTTATAGAACATGGGAGCTTAGCTTTCAAGACAAGATCCAATTTGGTATTGAATGAGACCCTAAAAAGAGTTTTGTAAATTCCAAAAGGGTAAAAAAATTTTGCTGATTATTTTCATATTAACTTTGGGAAAGAAAAAGGCAATTTTGAAATATTTTAATCCTTGGGGATTGTTTCTGGGCTGGACCTATCATGATTTTATATTTTAAAAAGTTATCATATATTTAGTGCTGTAAGATTGCAAAATGCTTTACAAACATTATCTCATTATAGTGATAAATTAAAATAAAAAGAAATTATACATACTATATATTTGTGTTTTTGTATGTATTTTCATGGTTTTTTACACAGTCATTAATATAGGTAGCATTTTCCCCCTTTCCAATGGATTAGGATTAGGATGAGTGGATCAAGGAAAGCGTGCATAACCAATGTCAAGCATAGGAATAGACTTTTGATCTCTTGACCAATTCTCTGTCCCTTAGATCACTGCTTCCTAATGTCATATTTCCTAACTGTCACATATACTGTCAAGCAGAAAAATATCTAAGCTCTCAGTTTTAGACTAATCTGATCCCCGAAGCTTTGTGGCACAATATATTGAACACGAGTCAGGAGTCAGGAAAATCCTGAGTTTAAACCATTCTCAGATACTTACTAACTGGGTAAGTCATGCAATCTTTCTCTCTGACACAGTCTCCTCAAGTGTTTATAAAGTGAAGATAATGATGATACCTAACTCCCGTAGTTGTAAGGGTCCAATAGTTTAATATTTATAAATTTGCAAAATTTGTAGGTGCTTATGGATTTTTCTTTCTTTTTTCTTTCCTTCCTTCATTCCCATCTGCTACATTGTTCTGTCAGAATGAAACTCCTACACTTCAATTTGATTTTTTAAGCCAGGAAAACAATTATAGATAGCCAAATGACTCCATGGATAAGTAACTGAGCCTCAAATTGGGAAAACTCGAGTTCAGATCTGGGATAAGACATTAACTGATTGTGGGATGCTGGGCAAGTAACTTGACTCTGTCTCAGTGTCCTTATCTGTATGTAAAATGAGCTGAGAAGGAAATAATAAATAACTCCAGTGCTTTTGCAAAACAAAACAAAACCAAACAAAAAACAAATGGACATGACTGAAATGATTGACTAATAGCAACCATCTTCTTCTCTTCCTTCTAAAGTCAGTTGTGAGCAGCAGAGAGCAAAAGGCCCATATGAGAAGCTTCACCTCTTCAAGTACTTGACCAATGAGTCATTCACTTTCCCACCAGTTAGAAATATCTTAACTGAAATTGGTTGTTTTTAACAACACCTCTATAACAGAACAGCTTCCAACTTCAATTCTTGACCTGAGGCCTTGATAACGGAACTGTTCAATTCAGATTCTATCTCAGATTATTAAACCTAAATTTCTATTTCATTGTCTTAAATGAGATGCTCTTACCTCTCAGTGGCTTATTTTTCACTTAAAAAGCCATAGTTTCTCAAATCCACTATATCAACTTGATAGTTCCTTTTAACCATATCTCATTCTCCAAAATCTTTTGGGATTTCTCATTTTTTTTTTTAAATTTTAGTTTCAATTTTTTCAGTGATAAAGCTGTTATATGCAAATACGCTAAGACACTATCATGCCCTGCAGTAAAATCATCTTTAACATGATTCACACATTCATTGATTCCATAAAACTGTTTCTTTACATTCATACTTCTCCAGTTTTTAATAGAAAAGAGTTTTTTCTCTTTTTTTAAAGCATCAAACTCTTCACAGTGAAGAGATATTTTATATTATTCACAAATTTGAATGATTTTTATTTACATCATTCTTAATTTTCTGTTCAAATCTGCTCAAATTTTTTTCTGAAAATTTAGTTATTTATTAAATCATTTTTCATATTCCTTTTAGGTATCAAACTGTTCATTTTGTAACACTAAAATTATCTTCTATCCTTTGTTAAAATAAATGTTTTATCTTACATAATTTTTTTTCTCAAATTTTCAGTACTAAGTTCTGTAACAAAAAAAAAAGTATTAAAGAAAGAGTATGAATAACACACACACACACACACACACACACACACACACAAAGGATTTTGGAGGTGGCAGAGAGTCTTCAACAGTAGGATGATTTTAAGCGAAAAGAAATGATTACAACTTCTCAAAAAATTGAAAATGATTCAAGTTTGCATAACACTTTCCATCTTAAAACAATAATTCACTATCTTATGGATCCATTCACCATTCCTGTCAGTTTCTAGATCAAAATAACATTTCCTAGTCACCATTTTGTTATGCTGTTTTCTTCACTATTTTTTTTTAACAATTCTTGGAGGCTCCTTAGATGCAGGGACTGCCTATATTTTGAATATACACCCACCTTGTTAAAAACAGTATTTGCCATATTGTTAGTCCTTAATAATTGCTTTTTCATTTATGTTTTTAAAGTGTATTATTAAGAAATAATAATTGATATGACATTGAAACATTTCAATAAGAGCTGTACTCACTACAGACTATATCAAAAGATTTGTTTAGCAAAGAAATAATTTAGTCTCTCTGGTCATACCGTTTTTTGGTAGTGAGAGTGCTGATTTCCATATTTTCTAACAAGAACACCCAGAATCTGCAAAATTCTTTCTGGATACTAAATTATTTACTTAGATGAAGCTTCATCTCCTCTTTCTCTCTTCAGCATGGCTATCTTGCTATTTTCATTGTTACTTCTTTTTTTTTTTTTTTTAATCACTGGATCCTGGTTAAACCTGACCATTCCCTGGATGACAGACAATACTCTCAACTTTGAATCCATTGTCTTATTTCTATATTGTCTGGATTGGTAAATCAGTGTGTTCAAAGGTATGCTGTTTTCTACATTGTTTGTCCCAAACCCCACACAGAATATCCCATTGACATCCCATTCAGCCTTCCAAACTAAAAGTCATCTTGGCATCTTCCTTGCTTCTTTGTGTTTGCTCAGCTTCTCCTTGTCCTTTATACTCTTCTATTTCTCTACCAGCTTTAAATCTTTTGCTCTGGGTTCAGCAAGAAAACCATTCATTTCATTTCTTCTCTAAAATCTCCTTGAATGGCAACCTATCCCTCATGTACTATTTTTTCCTATTCAAATAAATCCACCTTGAAGGTTAGAAATCTTGCTATTGTATCAATATGCCCAATGTTTAGTGCCTACTACTGTAAGCACTTAATAAACCCTTTTTATTCATTCATTCATTCCTACTTAGTCAAACTTTATCTATGTTTATTGTATTTGATATTCAAAAAACAAAGTCAATTTTCAATTTCATTTTAAATAGAATTTGTATGTGTGTGTATGTGAGAGAGAGACAGAGAGAAGAGAGAGAGAGAAGAGAGAAAGAGAAAGAGACAGACAGAGCGAGAGAGAGAGAGAAGGAGGGAAAGGAAGAAAGGAAGAGGACAAAGAGTGAGAGACAGAGAGAGAGAACGAGAGAGAGAGAGAGGAAGGGAAGGAGATAAGAAGGAAGGGAGGGAGGGAGGAAGAAGAAGGAGAGAGGAAAGAAGAGAGATGTTTTGTACATGGGAGTTTAGCTAAAATCACCAGAACATATGCTGACAAGTAACATTTATTGGTGTATTCAGCCAAGAAAATATAAGAATGTACGAAATACTTGAAAACAGCACATATAATATGTGGGAAGGAATACAGTCTCATATGCATGTGGAAGTAGATGGATTATAGTATTTAGAAAAGCTCTGATAAACTGTATTCACACTTGGGTACCTTGCTAAACCTTTAGAGATTTTTGCCATCGCTGTGCACAATTCATTTCACAAAATTCTCTAGGTATGCATTTATCCAATAGACTATCACAATTCTTTCACACACATTTAAGTCTGAACTTGGAATGTGCATTGTTGACCCACTAAACTTTAAAAGAATCCAAGGGAGTCATTGTGTTTGATCAAGCAAAGTATGCATTTTGCATCCTTTTAAAAAATAGCACAGCATTCTAGACATTAGAGGCAGGGATGGGCAAGAAAGGTAGAGATTGTTTCAGTTTCTCTTATAATTAAAAAACTAAGACTATTCAGTGCATGGATTTTACTGATACTTCATGTGATGACCAACAGTATTTCTGGGAGCCTATCATGAGAGCACTTCAAGCCCCTTCCTTTCCTCCCCCAGGGAGTTGAGGCCATTGTTCAATTGCCTGACTACTGACTCTTTTTCCAAATATCAAGCTCAAAGTTTCTTTTCTTTAGCTTTAGGGAACTGATCTTTTCCCTACTGCCTCCTGAGACTTTGAATAACTCCTTTCCTTCATTTATATCTTTAACTTAAATTTATAGACTGTGATCAAGTATCTACCAGTTCTCCTTTCTGTGGACTCCTGGAGATACATCGTGCCCTCTCTATCACTCTTGACACATTTCATTTCTCAATTTTTTTTTTTTGTCATTTTAGCTACTTCTTTCCCCCTCCAGCTTTCTCTGTTCCTATTATTGACCTGCAGGGACAAGATATGTACCACAATATCCCCACTGATTGTTACACTAAGACGAGGTATCTCTTGCTATTATTCACCAGTTTTTACTTTTATTTTATTGTTCATTCCTAGTATTGCAGTCTGACCTACCTCTGCATCCCTCTTTCCATATGATGCTGGAAAATGTACCAGAGAGTTCAAGTTTCAAAAGTTACTTTCTTTCTTTTTCCTTTTTAAATTTATTATTAAAGCCTTTTATTTTCAAATCATATGCATAGATGAATTTTATCATTCACCTTTTCCCCTTCCTTTCCCTCACCCCTTTCCCTAGACAGAAAGTAATCCTATATATTAATATGAGCAACTATTCTAGATATAATTCCACAATTATCATGCTGCACAAGAAAAATCAGACCAAAAAAAAAAAAAAAAAAAGGAAAAAAAAAAAGGAAAAAAAAAAAAGAAAGAAAACAAAATGCAAACAAACAACAACAAAAAGAGTGAAAAAAGTGTGAAAATCTACGTAGTGATCCACAGTCAGTCCCCATAGTCCTATCTCTGGGTGCTTTCTTCATCATAAGACCAGTGGAACTGGTTTGAATCATATAGCTGTTGAAAAGAGCCATGTCTATCAGAATTGATCATCATATAATCTTGCTGTTGCCATGTACAATGATCTCTTGGTTCTACTCACTTCACTTAGTATTAGTTCATATTAAGTCTCTCCAGGCTTCTCTGAATTCATCCTGCTGATTGTTTCTTTTAGAAAAATAATATTCCATGACATTCATATTTCCTAAGTTATTCAGCTATTTCCCAATGGATAGGCATCCACTCAGGTTCCACTTCCTTCCCACTACAAAAAAGGCTGCCACAAATATTTTTACACATGTGGGTCCCTTTCCCTCCTTTATGGTCTCTTTGGGAACAGGTCTACTGGATCAAATAGAATAGACAATTGATAGCCCTTTGGACATAGTTCCAAATTACTTTCCAGAATGGTTGAATCAGTTCACAACTCCACCAACAATGTATTCGTGTCCCGGTTTTACCATATCCCCTCCTGTTGGAATCCTTACTAACTGCTAACTAATTAGAGTTGATCTAATCTTACAAGAAGATTTTGGCCAGAACCTGAAACAAGGTACTAAGTAGAACTAATTAATACAAGGCTTGTGTTCACACCTTCACTCATTGGAGTTCACAAGTATGCCAGCTTCACAAAGTAAACTTTCTAACTTCAAGGGAGTTCACACCTCCCTTAAAGCTCTTTGGGCCAGAGAGCACTATGGGAGAAAACCCATAATTCCATTCTCTCAGAAGATTCACATATAAGGCGATACAGCCATTCCAGAATACATTTTTTCCTCTTGGCTGGCTGGTGGCAGATGAAGAGTTTTCAGAAGATAAAGCTATGAGTGGAGAGTTCAGTGGACAACCAGATTCATCTTCATCTCACACCACTGTAGTTGGTGGCTGGGCTCCGCAGAAGGAGACAAGAGAGACATTCCATCTCTGTGTTGGTTGGAGGCTGAAGAAAGCAGAGGCAGAGGCTGAAGGACAGAACCTTTGGATTTGGAGATACTCGGAGGGCCCTAAGCTAAACCGGCTGTGTTCTGAGAAGAACAAGAATTCCAACATTTGAACTCATAACACCCTCCAACATTCATCATCATTTTTTCCTGTATTGTCTTAATTTGTATTTCTCTGATCAAAAGTGATTTAGAGCACCTTTCCATATGACTAGAAATGGTTTCAATTTCTTCATCTGAAAATTGTCTCTTCATATCCTTTGACCATTTATCAATTGGAGAATGTCTTGAATTCTTATGACTTTGAGCCAATTTGCTTTATGTTTTAGAAATGAGGCCTTTATTAGAACCTTTGAATGTAAATATTTATCTCAGTTTATTGTTTCCCTTCTAATCTTGTCTGTATTAGTTCTGTTTGTACAAAAACTTTTAAACTTAATACAATAAAAATTATCTATAATGTATTCCAGTTCTTCTTTAGCCACAAATTCCTTCTTTCTCCACAGATATGAAAGATTGACTATCCTTTGTTCTTCTAATTTGATTATAATATCACACTGTATACATAATGAATCCAATTTCAACTTATCTTAGTATAGGGTGTCAGGTGTACATCAATACCTAGTTTCTGCTATACTAATTTTCAATTTTCTCAGCAAATTTTGTCAAATAGTAAGTTCTTATGACAGGAGCTGGGGTTTTGGGATTATAAACACTTGATTACTTTAGTCATTGAAAACTGGGTTTTATGAACCTAACTTATTCTATTGATCAACTATTTTATTTGTTGCCAGTACCAAATGGTTTTTATAACCTCTGCTTTATAATATAGTTTTAGATCTGGTATAACTAGGCCACCTTCATTTGCATTCTTTTCATTAATTCCCTTGAAATCCTTGACCTTTTGTTCTTCCAGATGAACTCTTTTCTGGCTCTGTAAAATAATTACTTGGGAGTTTGATTGTTATGGCCCTGAATAAGTAGAGTATTGCCATGTTTGTTATATCAGTTTAGCCTATCCACGAGGACTTGATATTTTCCCAAGTGATAAGTTCCAATATTTCTTGTATAAAAAGTGTTTTGTAATTGTGTCCATATAGCTCCTGTCTTTGTCTTGGCAAGTAGAATGCCAAATATTTTATATTGTCTACAGTTATTTTAAAGGGAATTTCTCTTTGTATCTCTTGCTGCTGGATTTTGTTGGTAACATAAAAAATCTGATGATTTCTGTGTATTTATTTTGTATCCTGAAACTTTGCTAAAGTGGTGAATTATTTCCTGTAGTTTGATTCTCTAGGATGCTCTATGTATACCCTCATATCATATGCAAAGAGTGATAATTTGGTTTCCTCATGACTTACTCTAATTCCTTTAATTTCTTTTTCTTTTCTTATTGTCAAAGCTATCATTTCTAATATAATATTGAATAGTAATGGTGATGGTGGGCAACTTTATTTCACCTCTGATCTTATTGGGAATTGTTTTAGATTATTCCCATTACATATGATGTTTGCTGATGGCTTTAAAAAGATACTATTAATCGCTTTAAGGAAAACTCCATTCATTACTCTACTCTCTAGTGTTTTCAATAGGAACGGGTGTTGGATTTTATCAAATACTTTTTCTGCATCTGTTGAGATAATTATATAATTTTGTTAGTTTGGTTATTGATACATTCAATTATGCTAATTGTTTTCCTAATATTAAACCAGATCTGTATTACTGGTGTATATCCTACTTGATAATAGTGTATAATCTTGGTGATAACTTTCTGAAATCTCTTTGCTAATATTTTATTTAAGATTTTTGCATCATTATTCATTATGGAAATTGGTCTATAATTTTCTTTCTCTGTTTTGACCCTATCTGGTTTAGGTATGATCACCATGTCTCTGTCATATAAAAGAATTTATTGGGATTCATACTTTTTCTCTTTTTCCAAATAGTTTGCATAGTATTGAAATTAATTGTTCTTTAAAAGTTTGGTAAAATTCACATGTAAATTCATTTGGCCTTGGAAATATTTTCTTAGGGAGTTGATTAATAACTTGTTCAATTTATTTTTCTAAAATGGGATTATTTAAGTAACTTATTTCCTCCTCAGTTAATCTGGGTGATCTATATTTTTGTATGTAATCATCTTTTTCATTTAGTTTACCATATTTATTGGCATAAAATTGTACAAAATAGCTCCTAATTATTGTTCCAATTTCCTCTTCATTGGTGGAAAATTCAATCTTTTAATTTTTGATACTAACCATTTGATTTTCTTCTTTCTTTTTCTAATTAAAATCAAAATTTATCTATTTTATTGTATTTTTTTCATTAAAGGCAGCTCTTGGTTTTGTTTATTAGTTCAATAGTATTTTTGCTTTCAGTTTTATTAATCTACTATTTAATTTTCAGAATTTGAAATTTGGTATTTAAATTGGGGGTTTTAAATTTGCTCTTTTTCTAGCTTTTTTAGTTGCATGTCCAACTCATTTATCTTTTTGTTCTCTATTTTATGGAAGTAAGCATCTAGCAATAGAAAATTTCCCATAAAAACTGCTTTGGCTGCATACCAAAAGTTTTCACATATTATCTCATTTTTGTCATTCTTTAAGAAGAAATTATGGGCTATGTCTATGATTTGCTTTTTCACCCACTCATTCTTCAGGATCAGATTTTTTAGTTTCCAATTAATTTTTAATTTATTTTTCCCTGGCCCGTTATTACATGTAATTTTTATTGCATCATGAGCTGAAAACACATCTTTTTCTATCTTTCTAAATTTGATTTTGTGGTTTTATGCCATAATATGTGGTCAATTTTTGTATTGGTTCCATGCACCACCAAGAAAAAAAAGTATAGTCCTTTCTGTCTGCATTCAATTTTTCCCCAAAAGTCTATCATACCTAACTTTTGTCTATCATACTTAACTTTTCTAAAATTCTACTTGCCTTCTCAACTTTTTATTTAATTATTTTGTGGTTTGATTTATCTACTTCTGATAGAGCAAGGCTGACAACCTCCAGTAGTATAGTTTTGTTGTCTATTCCTTCTTACAACCCTCATAATTTCTTCACTAGTAATTTGGATACTATATGATTTGGTGCACATATGGTTAGTATTTCCTTCCTGATCTCTTTTAATTAGATCTATTTTTTACTTTTGCTTGATCTGAGATTAGGATTGCTATCCCTGTCTTTTTTACTTCTGCTGAAGCTTAATAGATTCTGCTCCAACCTTTTATTTTTATTCTGTATGTATCACTCTGCTTTAAATATGTTTTTGTATACAAAATATTGTAGTAGTCTGACTTTTAATATAGTCTGCTATCCACTTTATGGGAGAGTTCATTCTATTCACATTCACAGTTAAAATAACTAATTCTGTATTTCCTGCCATCTTATTTTCCACAAGCTATACTTTTCTCTTTATTTTCTGCCTTTCCCTTCTCCCCAGTAGTTTTCTTCTGTCATCTCCTTTAAACAACCCTGTACTTTTACATCCTCTCCACTTTTCTTATACCTTTCCCCTTCTATTTCTGTTCTCCTGTCTATTAGCATCCCCCTTTCCTTTCCTCTTTCCACTTCTACTTCCCTATAGGGAAGGGTGAGAAAAATTTATCTGTGAAGGTAAATATGTCTGATATTCTCTTTTTGAGCTAAATCTGATGAACATAAGATTCACAGAATGCTCATCCCCCTCCCTTAAGTCCCTCAATTGTAATAGGTCTGTTTTGTCTCTTCATGAAATGTAATTTACGCCCATTTTACCTCCATTTCCCTCTTCTTCCAGTACAATCTTCTTTTCACCTCTAGTTTCTTCTTTATATTATCACAATTAATTTAAATTTTACCTGTACCCTCTAAGTATACCCATAACAGAGATACAGTTCTCAGGAATTAAACATATCATCTTCCCATATAGATATGTAAGCTTTTTGACTTAAAAAAAAAAAAAAACACAGTTATTTTTTCATTCCTTTTTCCTTTTCTATGCTTCTCTTGAATTCTGTATTTGAAAATCAAATTTTCTGTTCAGCTCTTGTCTTTCCATCAGAAATAAATGCAACTCACCTGTCTCATCTTTTTTCCTGAAAGGTAATGTTCTTAATTTTGCTGAACAGTTGATTCTTGGCTGCAATTCAAGTTCCTTTATATGTTGCAATATCAGATTCCAGGCCTTTTGATTCTCTAAAGTGGAAAATGCTAGGTCCTGAATAATACTGATTGTGCCTCCTCAATATTTGAATTGTTTCTTTCTGACTGCTTGCAATATTTTCTCCTTAATCTGATAATTCTGAAATTTAGCTATGGTATTCTTTGGAGTTTTCATTTTGTAGTCTCTTTCAGAAAGTGATTGGTTAATTCTTTCACTGGCTATTTTAACCTCTGATTCTAGGATATCACAGCATTTTTCCTTGATGATTTCATGAAAGATGATGTCTAGAATCTTTTTTTTTATCATGGTTTTCAGATAGCCCAATTATTTTTAGATTGACTATCCTGGATCTATTTTCCAGATCAGTTGTTTTTCCAATGAAATATTTTTCATTTTCTTCAATTTTTTTTTTCATTTTGTGAGATTTTGTTTGATGGATCCTTGATGTTTCCTTAAGGCATTCTTCTCATTTGTTCAATTCTAATTTTTAGTGAATTATTTTCTTCAATTAGCTTTTTAATAACCTTTTGCATTTGGGCAATTTAACTTTTAAATGTGTTGTTTTGTTCATTGGATTTTTTTTTCCATTTCACAAATTCTATTTTTCAACAAGTTGGTTTCTTTTCAAGTCTATTTTGTTAGGAGCAATATGCTTTTTCCATTTTGTCATATCTATTCTGTAAATAGTTTCCTTTATATAATTTCTTTGTTTCCTTTTCCCAACTCTCTTGAAACTCTCTCATTTCCTTTCTGCATTTTTCTTCTAATTCTCTTTTAAGATCCTTTTTGAATTCTTCCAAGAGAACCTTGTGAAATGGGGACTCTTTGGGGCTTCATCTAGAGAAAATTTGCCTTTGCTATCCTCAGAGTTTGAGGACTATTACTGTCTTTCTCCATAAAAGCTATCTATGGTCAGAATTCTTTTTGTTTTTTTCATTCATTTTTAAAGGTTGAGATCTGCTTTTAGGGCAAAGGGGGCATTGTCCCAACCTTCCTTTATAGGTAACAGTGGCTTTTTGCTGCCCTGGCTCACTCTTGCTGACTTTCTTCCTGTGATGGGTGGACATGATCAAATCCTGTATTATTCTGGTGTTCAGAGACTCACTATTTGCCTTTTGTACCTCTGTTGGTTGTCTCATAGCTAATCTGCTGATCCACTGGCTTCTGAAGCAGAAAAGTATGCTTATTTTAGCTAAGAGACTTCTAGTTGAATACCCAGAGTATGGACACATGTCTTTTCTGAAGTTTTTTTTCAAAATATCTTCTGATGGAAATTTGTTACACTTCAAGTATTTGTGTGTTTTGTCACTTCAAAACCATTTCAGAGACTTGATATGGTTTTGATCTGAGGGATGCCTGGAAGAGCTCAGGTAAAGATCTGTCTACTCTCCACCATTCTTGGTTCAATCTCCCCTCTCCCCCACAAAAAGTCACTTTTCTAGAGCTATTCAGAATGGCATATTGTCCTCAAATTGTGATTCTGAGTATTCTGAGAAAGAGAGTGAAAGTAAGGTCATAATTCTGGTCTGTAGGGTGGCAACAGGGATGAGATGGAAGAGGGCAGGCAGCAGTATAAGTGATTAATACATTTATATGTATCAATGGCATATATTCTTCCTGAGCATAGACCAAGAGGAAACTGATGACGTTAAAAGATAATATGTTTACAGGTTGATAAAGGTGAAAGCAAGACTCTTTTTGTTTCAAAGGGGAAAGAGGATTTTTAGTCATTTTTCAGTGATTCAAGTGAGAAAAGGCTGCCAAGATTTGATATGATATGTCTAAGCTATTCCATGTGTGTGAAATGGTTCACAATGCTACTCTAGTGTCATGATTATATATATATATAGTAATAAGAGTAATTATTGTTGTTGCTACTCCTATATATAGGAGTAGCAACAACAATAATAACAATAACCAGGAACATTTATATAACATTTTAATGCTCTTGAAGTTTCTGAATATACCTCATTTTCTCTTTTCCCCATCCATCAAATCTTCCTCATTGAAAAAAAAAAAAATCAAAAGGAAAAATACCCACCTCAGCAAAGTCATTCAAACTATCAGGGGAGGGAATGATGATATATTTTTCCAATTTTCTCCAAGACTCTGATTGGTTAATTAAAATCACACTGACTTAAGTTTCATTTTATTCCACTGACCATTTGCACTATTGTGGTTATCACATGTTTTACACACACACACATACACACACACACACATATCATAATTATTTTATTTTATTCTGTATTAGTTCATATAAGTCTACCAATGTTTCTCTGAATTCTTCATATTTGTTACTTCTTATGGCACAGTAATGTTATCCCAATTCAATGGATATTTACTTTCCTTACAGATTTTTCCTATAATAAAAGGATATCAATGCTATCAATATTTTAACATATATGACCTTTTTTTTTCTATGCCCAACATTCTTAAGGCATATGTACAGAATTGGTATTTCTCAATAAAAATACATTCTATTCTTTTGTAAATATAACTGTGATTTGAGTTCTAGCATGATTGAGCCAATTCATAGCTATACCAACAATTTATTAGTGTTTCTGTGTTTCCATAGTCTTTTTAACATTGGCTGTTACCAAATTTCCCCATCTTTGCCAATGTTCTTGGCATGTATGGTGCAAATCTTAAAGTTTATTTTTATTTGAATTTTTCTAATGAATTAAAACTTTTCCCCATATTATTAAATGCTGCTATTTTTGTTTTGATAATTATTTGTTCATCTTCTTTGGTCAATTACCATTAGATTATTAGTCATATATTTGAAACAACAATCAAAAAAACATATGCAGAATGTGGAAGCCATGACAAGCAATTGAAGATACATATAAAATTTGATATAATTTTGCCAGCATTATCACATGAATTCTAAAGCTTAGAAAGAATTGATTCTGGTAAAAAATGTTAGAACAATAAAATATATTATTTGCAAGCTATACAAGGGGAAATAGGGCTAAATTAAGGGATAAGGAGATTTTTTAGAGGTAATAAAAAATGTAAAAAAAAAAAAAAAACAAAACAGATGGAGAGAAGGCAATTCCATTTAATTCTTTGGATCAAGAATAGTAAAATAAAAATGATGAAAAAGAAGAAGATGATGATGATGATGATTTAAAACCTAAAATCAGTGTCAAGATAGAAAGAGAGAATCCAGAAAACTGATTTTGATTGATTCAAGATGTTTACTCCAGACAAGCTATAGCTCCAAATAAGGAAAGTATTGGTAAATGTGATTGCTGAGTCATCACTTTTCAGTGTCTGAAAGTTTATGAGGAATAGGACAGGTACAAGAATATGGGAGGAGAACAAATGTTATACTTGTTTTCAAAAAAAAATGGAGTTAAACATTACAGATTTATAACTCAATCACTTCTTTTAAAATGCTTTTATTGATATGTTGTTTTTTATGTCATGATAGTATCACATCCTTCTCACCCCCACCCTTTACCCAGAGCCATTCCTTATGACAAATAGTATTTTTTAAAGAGGGAGAAGAGGCAACACAACTGATTTTCACATTTAAAAAGTCCAAAAACACTTGAAATGTTTTAACATCTGCGGTCTTTCAACTTCCATGAAGGAGTAGGGTAGAAGTGTCTTCTCATAGCTCTTCATTCAAGTTTCATTTTATCTTTATAATTTTAATTTTTGGTATAAGGCTAGTCTTCCCATTTGCATTATTGTAGTCATTATCTAATTTGTTTTCATGGCTTTTTTACTTTGCTCTATATAACTTCATATAGATCTTTTCATTCTTTTCATTACACACATTACACACATAATTTATTATCGCTTAGTAACATTTCATAAAGAAATTCTATAGGAGAAATATGATAATAATAATAATAACATCATCAACAACATATATGTAGCACTTTGAGACTTACAAATCTTTTTATAAATATCTCTCATTTTATCACACAATGCTATTGGAAGACAGTTCTATTATTATATTCTTTTTTTTTTTTTTTTTTTTACAGATAAAATAATTGAGTCAAATAGATGTTACTTGCCCAGGATCATAAAATTAATGTCTAAACAAGAGAAGACCATAATATGTCTCAGAGTTTATAGACAATTAATTGCAGTTTTTTGTAAATGTTTATTTAGTATCAATTGTTACTTTTCTTCATCTTACAGTTTTTATTTGTAGATGTCCCAACTCATTTATCATATCTGAAGGTTCACACATCCTTCTGTTGTTACTTTTTTTTTCTGTTGATTTATGTTTATGTTCAAATTCTTTAAGATTTCTATCTGAAATGTTTAGTACTTTTAAGTCTTCCCTCTTCCCTTACCTCTCACTTATTTTTCTTATTATTCACTTCCTTATTTCTTCCTCTTTGAGTGTGTTTCCCTGGTAGCTAGAATTCAAATTATCTCAATCTTCTCCCATATTAAGTAATTCACAAATCATCAACCTAGGTCTCCATATCTTTGACTTCTACTTGATCAAAACAGGCTCTATTTGGATGCTGTACTTTCCCCCTCTTGCTTGATAGAATACTGCATAATCTCTTCACACTCATGTCTTATCTTTGTGACTTATTCCACTCCCTCTCTTCCTTAATTCTCTGGCCTAAAACAAGCAATTCAGAAGCTACTTTCCTTGGCAACATCAGGGCTTGATTTTCTTGATGCTGACAGACTGCTGATCCCAGCACTGGCAATTCAGGGACTGATTTGCCTGGTTCCAGCATTTTAGAATTTTGTAGTACAAATGCTTAAGGTTTGTAGCCCCTAGGTAGACTATTGATCCTGAAGAACTATAGACAAGCTGGCTATCATGGCCCAATGCAAACTTCCAATTCTAGAGCCAGGGTATATACAGTGTAGAAAGATGGAGGGAGAAGAGGAACAATGATGGGGTTCTTTATTTTTTTTATAGCGAAATATAGTTTTTTCCAGAATTTTAAAAATATTAATAGTATTTTATTTTTTCTTAATACATGTAAAGATAATTTTCAAAATTTACCTTTGCAAAAACTTATGTTCCAAATTTTTCTCTCTTCTCTCCTCTCCCTCCTCCCCAACACAGGAAGCAATCTGATATAAATTCAATATGTGCAATTCTGTTATACATGTTTCCATATTTCTCATGGTGCACACCCAGGAAAAAAAGGAGATCAGAAAGAAAATAACACAAGAAAGAAAAAAAAAGCAAACAACAAAAAGGTAATAATGTTATGATTTGATGCAGTTCACAATTCTACCAAAAATGTATTAATGTCCCAGTTTCCCCACATCCCCTCTCACATTCATCATTGTATTTTCCTGTCATCTTAACCAATCTAAGATGTGTGTAGTGCTACCTCAGAATTGTCTTGATTTTTGTTTTTCTGATCAATTCAGATTTAGAGCAGTTTTTCATATGACTAGAAATGATTTTAATTTCTTCATCTGAAAAATGTCTGTTCATATCCTGTTGTGATCTAGTTCAGATGGATCTGAATCGGTCCCTGTTCGGGTGCCAAAATGTTGTGATCTTTTTCTTCTCAAAATCCAGCCAGGTGATAAAAGTTCAGATTTTTTATTATCTCCAATATAGCCCGGTTAGCTTAGAGGCCTATCTCTCTGCTTGGTTCCAAGAGCTCTTGCCACTTTGTCCTTTGCTTCTGCCTCTACTTTCTTCAGCCTCCAGAGCCAGCATCGCTCTTCATGTCATTCCAGTGAAATCTCGACTTGTAGCTTCTTCCTCTGAAGAACTTCTTCGACTGGCCCATTGGCCTATTTATGCTCCTTCCAGAGAGAGGGATTATGGGTTTTCTCCCATAGTGCTCTCTGGCCCAACAAGCTTCAAGGGAGGTGTGAACTCATTGAACTCCAATGAGTAAAGGTGTGAACACAAGCCTTGTATTAATTAGTTTTACTTAGTACCTTGTTTTAGGTTCTGCCCAAAACATCTTCTTGTAAGATTAGATCAACTCTGATTAGTTAGCAGTTAGTAAGGATTCCAACAATATCCTTTGACCATTTATTAATTAGAGAATGGCTTATATTATAAATTTGAATCAATTCTCTCTATATATATTTTAGAAAGGAGGCCTTTATCAGAACCAATGGATGTAAAAGCAGTAATTTTGTGAATCTAACTCATTCCACTGATCGACTATTCTCATTTTCAGCCAGTACCAAATGGTTTTAATGACTGCTGCTTTATAATACACTTTTAGATCTGGTACAACTAGGCTACCTTCATGTGCATTTTAAAAATTAATTCTCTTAAAATTTTTGATCTTATATTCTTCCAGATGAAATTTGTTATTATTTTTTTTCTAGCATTGTAAAACAATTTCTTGGGAGATTGTTTGGTATGGCACTAAGTGATTAATTTAAGTTGAATTGCCATTTTTATTATTTAGCTCAGCCTATCCATGAGTACTTGATATTCTTCCAATTGATAAGATCTAACTTTATTTGTGTGAAAAGTATTTTGTAATTCTGTTCATATAATTCCCAACTTTGTGTTGGCAGATAGAGTTCCAAATATTTTATATTATCAACAGTTATTTTAAATGGGATTTCTCTTTGTATCACTAGCTGCTGGACTTTGTTGGTAACATATAAAAATGCTGATGATTAATGTAAATCCTATTTTGTGTCCTGTAACTTTGTTAAAATTGCAAACTGTTTCTAGTAACTTTTGATTGATTTTCTAACTACACCATCATATCATCTCCAAAAAGTGATAATTTTGTTTCTGTTTCCTCCTCATGTACTCTAATTCCTTTAATTTATTTTTCTTTTCATTGTCAAAGTTAAAATTTCTAATACAATACTGAATAGTTATGGTGATAATAAGCAAGTCTGTTTCACCCTTGATCTTATTGGGAATGATTCTAATTTATCTCCATTACATATGATGCTTGCTGATGGTTTTAAGTAGATAGTACTGATCATTTTAAGGAAAACTCAATTTATTCCTATGCTCTTTTAATAGGAATGGATGTTGGATTTTCTCAAATACCTTTATTCTACATTTATTGAAATAATAAACATTTGATTTCTGTTAGTTTGATTATTGTTAAAATCAATTATAAAAATAGCTTTCTTTTTGCTAATATTTTATTTAAGATTTTTGCATCAATATTCATTAGGGAAATTGGTTTATAATTTTCTTTCTCTATTTTGACCCTCCATGGTTTAGGGATCAGTATCATATCTGTGTCAGAAAAGAAATTTGGTAGGACTTCTTCTTTCCCTATTTTTCCAAATAGTTTGCATAGTATTGGAAATAATTCTTCTTAAAGTATATGGTAGAATTTACATATAAATCAGTCTGGCTTGGACATTTTTCTTAGGGAACTGATTAATAGCTGATTCAATTACTTTTTCTAAAAAAGGATTATTTAAGTAATTTGTTTCCTCCTTTGTTAATCTGGGTAGTCTCTGTTTTTTGTTAAGTATTTATCCATTTCACTTAGAGTATCATATTTATTGGCATACAATTGGGCAAAATAGCTCCTAATTATTGCTCTTTGTTCTTCATTGATGGAAAGTTTATTGTTTTCATTTTTGATACTAATAACTTGATTTTCTTCTTTCCTTTTTCTAATCAAATAAACTAAAGACACCTATTTTGTTGGATTTTTTCATAAAACCAACTCTTAGTTTTCTTTGTTAATTCAATGGTTTTCTTACTTTCAATTTTATTAATCTCTTATTTTTAGAATTTGAAATTTGGTTTTTAATTTGGGATTTTAATTTGTTCTTTTTCTATATTTTTAGTTGCATTCCCAATTCATCGAACTTTTCCTTCTCTGTTTTATTCAACTAAACATCTATATATATAAAACTTCCTCTAGGAACTGCTTTGACTGCATCCCATAAAATTTGGTATGTTATCTTATTGTTGTCATTCTCTTGGATGAAATTATTGATTGTGTGTATGATTTGTTTCACCACTTCATTCTTTGGAATTAGATTATTTAGTTTCCAATTAATTTTGGGTCTACCATTCTCTGGTCATTGATTTACATATAATTTTTATTGTATTATAATCTCAAAAAAGTGCATTTATTATTTTTGCCTTTCTGCATTGTTATTTAGGTTTGTACGTCTTAATACATGGTCTTTTTGTGTGTGTGTGTGAAGTTTCAATGTACTGCTCAGAAAAACATATATTCCTTTCTATCTCCATTCAATTTTCTCTAAAGCTCTTTCATACCTAACTTTTCCAGAATTCTATTTACCTCCTTAATTTTTTTCTTTTTTGTTTTGTTGTTTGATTTATCTAGTTCTGATAGAGCAAGGTTGAGATACCCACTAGTATAGTTTTGCTGTCTATTTCTTCTTGCAGCTCTCTTAACTTCTCTGGGAATTTGGATGCTATATCACTTGGTGCATATGTTAAGTATTGCTATTACTTCATTATCTATGTTACCATTTAACAAATATATTTTTATTTTGCTTGATCTGAAATCAGGATAACTTCTACTTTTTTTTTTAACTTTGGTTGAAGCATGATAGATTCTGCTCCAGTCTTTTACCTTTACTCTGCATGTGTCCCTTGTGTTTTAAATGTATTTCTTGTAAACAACGTATTGTAGGAGTCTGGCTTATAATTCAATCTGCATTTTATGGGAAAATCCATTCCATTCACATTCACGGTTAAAATGACTAACTCTGATTTTCCCACCATCTCATTTTTCCCAAAGTTATACTTTTTTTCTTTCTAGCTTTGCCTCCTCTCCAGTGTTTAACTTCAGACCACCACCTTCCTCAAACAGCACTCCTCTTTTACAGCCCCTCCCCTCTTTTTATTTCTTTCCCCTTCTACTTCAGTTCTTCTTTCTATTAATCTCCCCCTTTTCTTTCCCCTTTCTGCTTCTACTTCCCTATCAGTGAGACAAGTTTCTCTATAAAACTAAATATGTCTGATATTCTCTCGAGTCAAATTCAATGAGATTAAGGCTCACACGTTGCTCATCTCCCTCTCTTCTTTCCCTCAATTATAAAAGGTCTTGTTTTCTTCCTCTTTATGAGATGTAATTTATCCTGTTTTACCTCTCCTTCCCTCTTCTTTTCCACCACTAGTTTCTTATTTACATCAACAAAATAAAGTTCAATTGTACCTATACCCTATAAGTATACTCCTAACAGAGACTTATCATCTTCCTATATAGGGATGTAAACTTTTTAACTTTTAAAAGAATCATAATTTTTTCCTTTCCTTTATTTTTATGCTTGAGTTCTGTATTTAAAGATGAAATTTTCTGTTCATCTGTCTTTTTATTAAAAGTAAATAAAATTCACTTATTTCATTGAATCTCCATCATTTCCCCTAAAAGACAATGCTTAATTTTGATGAATAGCTGATTCTTGTCTGCAATCCAAGGTACTTTGGAGTGTCATATTCTAGGCCCTTCAATCCTTTAAAGTGAAAGCTGCTTGATCCTGGGAAATCCTGATTGTGGCTTCTCAGTATTTTAATTGTTTCTTTCTGGGTCCTTACTATATTTTCTCCTTGATGTGATAATTCTGAAATTTAGTTATGGTATTCTTTGAAGTTTACATTTTGGGGTCTCTTTCAGATGGTGATCAGTGAATTCTTTTTTTTTTTTTCGGCTATTTTATCCTCTGGTTTTAGGATGTCTAGTACATCAGAGCAGCTTTCCCTGATTTTCTGAAAGATAGTGTCTAGGCTCTTTTTTTTTCATTATAATTCTCAGGTAGTCCAATAATTCTTAGATTGTCTCTCCTGAATCTATTTTCCAAGTCAGATGTTTTTCCAATGAGAAATTTTACATTTTCTGCTATTTTTGTTTCTTCTTAGTTTTTTTTGACTGATTATTTATGTTGAATTATTCATTTTGATTTGATCAATTCTAATTTTTTAGTGAATTCTTTTCTTCAGTTAGCTTTTTTATCTCCTTTTTCATTTGGCCAATTGAACTTTTAAATGAGTTGTTTTGTTCATTGGATTTTTCCCCCATTTCACAAATTCTGTTTTTCAAAGAGTTGTTTTCTTTATTCATTTGATTGATCAAATCTATTTTGTAAGGAGTTATATGATTTTTTTCATTTTACTAAATTTATTTTTAAGGTGTTTTCTTCATATAATTTTTGTATTTCCTTTTCCAAATTCTCCTGCAAAGTTCTCATTTCCTTTCCCCATTTTTCTTCTAATTCTCTTTTAAGATCCTTTGTGAATTCTGCCAAGAGAGTCTTGTGAGATGGAGACCAACTCACAACACTCTTTGAGCATTCATCTGGATATGGTTTGTGTTTAGTGTTCTCAGGGTTTGAGATCTGTTCTTCCCTGTCTTTATAAAATCTATCTATGGTCAGAATATTTTTTGCTTTTTTGCTCATTTTTAAAGGTTGGAGTCTTCTCTTAGAGCAAAAGGGAGATTTTCCCAAATTTTCTCTACAGGCAACAACAGCTTCCTGCTGCCCCAGGGCCAGTGATGCTGGCTTCCTTCCTATGCTAGTTAGGCATGGCCAAGTCCCACATTATTCTGGGGTTCAGGGGCTCACTATTTATTTGTCTTTTGTTATTGTGTTGGATGACTCACAGCTAGTCTCCTGAGCCGCTGGCTTAGAAGCACAGAATTACATCAAACATTTATGGAACCATTGGTTACAGCAAGTGGAGAAATTTTGAATCTACTTGCCTTGGCAGTATATTTTTCAGGGATATCCACATTGATAATGAAGTTGGTATACCAATTGTCAGAATTAGTTCAGTGTATTTTTATAGTCAAAGGTTCTGATAAAGGCCTTATTTCCAAAATATATAGAGAATTGACTCTAATTTATAAGCAATCAAGCCATTCTCCCATTAATAAATGGTCAAAGGATATGAACAGACAATTCTCAGATGAAGAAATTGAAACTATTTCTAGCCACATGAAAAGAGGCTTCAAGTCATTATTAATCAGAGAAATGAAAATTAAGACAACTCTGAGATACCACTACACATCTGTCAGATTGGCTAGAATGACAGGGAAAGATAATACGGAATGTTGGAGGGAATGTGGGAAAACTGAGACACTGATACATTGTTGGTGGAATTGTGAATACATCCAGTCATTCTGGAGAGCAATTTGGAACTATGCTCAAAAAGTTATCAGACTGTGCATACGCTTTGATCCAGCAGCGTTACTACTGGGCTTATATCCCAAAGAGATCTTAAAGAAGGAAAAGAGACCTCTATGTGCAAAAATGTTTGTGGCAGCCCTCTTTGTAGTGGCCAGAAACTGGAAACTGAGTGGATGCCCATCAATTGGAGAATGGCTGAAGAAACTGTGGTGTATGAATGTTATAGAATATTATTGTTCAGTAAGAAATGACCAGCAGGATGATTTCAGAAAGGCATGGAGAGACTTACATGAATTAATGCTGAGTAAAATGAGCAGAACTAGGAGATCATTATATCAACAATAATACTATATCATGATCCAATTCTGATGGACATGGCCCATTTCAACATTGAGATGAACCAAATTAGTTCCAATAGAGCGGTAATGAATTGACCCAGCTATATCCAGGGAAAGAACTCTGGGGAATGAGTTGAACCATTTCATAGAATTTCCAATCCTCTATTTTTCTTTGCCTGCATTTTTGATTTCCTTCATAGGTTAATTGTACACTATTTCAAAGTCCGATTCTTTTTGTACAGCAAAATAACTGTATAGACATATATACATATATTGTATTTAATTTATACTTTAACATACAGTTATTGGTCAACAGGCCATCTGGGGGAGGGGATGGGGGAAGGAGGGGAAAAATTGGAACAAAAGGTTTTGTAATTGTCAATGCTGAAAAATTACCCATGCATATATCTTGTAAATGAAAAGCAAAAAAAAAAAAAAAAAAAAAAAATTGTTCAGTGTTTGGGAAGGTCCAAAGCAAAAAATGGAAGTGAAGAAGTATTAAAATTTTTGCCAAGATAAAAGTCTACAGAGCCATTGTATTGACCTCAGTGTTGTATACCTGTGAAACTTGAACAGTATAGCAGCACTATGCCCAGAAACTGAATTGCTTTCTTTTGAATTGTCTTAGGAAGATTCTGACCCTACCAAGATTACAGACTAGAAACTGAAATCCTTTCTTGAAATAAGCAGCCAGGCATTCAAACTCTACTATAGAGAGCATAACCAACCCCAATCAATCAATCAACAGGGAGAAAGATGTCTCTATTTTTTTTTCAATTCATTTGTCTTTCTGTGACTTTGTCTATCCCATTCTCTCTCTCTCTCTCTTTCTCTCTCTCTGTCTCTGTCTCTTCCTCTCTCTCTGTCTGTCTGTCTCTCTCTGTGTGTCTCTCTCTGTCTCTGTCTGTATCTCTGTCTCTCTGTCTCTCTGAATCTCTGTCTGTCTCTCTCTCTCTCTCTCTCTCTCTCTCTCTCTCAACTTTCTTCCATTAATGAATCTTATCTACAATTGCATGTCCAGTATATGAAGCAGGACTGGAACCAAGATCTTTTTAACTTTAAGGCCAGTTCTCTATTATTCCACACTGCTTCTCATGTCCCCAAATTTGCATAAAATCAACATGAGATTTTTTTTTTTTTAGGAGAAGCATTAAATAGCAGGAATAAATGAGGAAATGTTTCATGTAAAAGGTGGTGCTTGCTCAGAGTGTTGAAGGGGAAAAGGGATTCTGGGAGGTCAAGATGAGTACATTCTTGCCTTGGGTAAAAGCCATTGCATTGGCATAAATGTAGGTAATGACGTGTTGTATGTGTGGAACAACAAGGTCAGGTTATCCAGATTTTAGAATATAATATAGGGAAAAGAATAATGTTTAAAAAGCTTAGGAAGATATTTTATGGTCAGTTTTCAAAAGACTATAAAAACAGGGGAATTTATATTTAATCTTAAAGATAATAAGGAACCACTGGAGTTTATTAAGTAGAGAATGATACAGATGGATTTGTAATATTAGTGTTAAACATATATCTAAGGTGAACAAATTAAGCCATTTAAGAGCCATTTTGGGCTTGGAGATGATGTTCTTAATGGAATTTTCTAGCACACAATGAATAATATCCTTGTAGGGTAACCTACCCTTGACCATTTGATAAATTTCATGGAGTTGTTCATTCAGATTGATGATAGAATGTAACATTTAAGGGAGGGTTGAACATGTGTCCAGAGTGCTAGAAAGGGACTTGGAGATAGGCAATCATGTGTAGAGATTATAAAGCTATAGGCCATCTACCATATTGCTTGGGCAATAGGGCCAGGGTAGGAAAACAGAGTCAAGGAAGAAGCAATGTCTGAAAATGTTTACTCAGGATTAAATAGAGATCTAAAATACTCAAGATACTTCTACAGTCAATTGACCAGGACATGTGTTTTATTTTTATTTTTACTTTTCATTCTCTAGAGGGAATTTGGCTTATTAGTAACATTAACCACTACCTTGATGAGAATTTTGAACCATGCTCTTGTACCTCTGACATCACAAAAAGTAAGGTTGAAATGATCTCTCTGATCTTTCTTTAATAATGAGAATTCAGTTTTTTTTTTTTTAAATAACTTTTTATTGATAGAACCCATGCCGGGGTAATTTTTTACAGCATTATCCCTTGCATTCACTTCTGTTCTGATTTTTCCCCTCCCTCCCTCCACTCCAGCCCCCAGATGGCAAGCTGTCTTTTACATGTTGAATAGGTTACAATATATCCTAGATACAATATATGTATGCAGAACCGAACAGTTTTCTTGTTGCACAGGGAGAATTGAATTCAGAAGGTATAAATAACCCGGGAAGAAAAACAAAAATGCAAATAGTTCACATTCATTTCCCAGTGTTCTTTCTTTGGGTGTAGCTGCTTCTGTCCATCATTGATCAATTGAAACTGAGTTAGATCTCTTTGTCAAACAAATCCACTTCCATTAGAATACATCCTCAAACAGTATCGTTGTTGAGGTATATAATGATCTCGTGGTTCTGCTCATTTCACTTAGCATCAGTTCATGTAAATCTCGCCAGTCCTCTCTGTATTCATCCCGCTGGTCATTCCTTACAGAACAGTAATATTCCATAATATTCATATACCACAATTTACTCAACCATTCTCCAATTGATGGGCATCCATTCATTTTCCAGCTTCTAGCCACTACAAACAGGGCTGCCACAAACATTTTGGCACATACAGGTCCCTTTCCCTTCTTTAGTAATGAGAATTCAGTTTTAATGATACTGGATGGAAATAGGAGAGTACACCAAGAACTATCTACCTCAGAGGAAGAATGTAAGGCAGGCCATTTAATATGTAAGAGCAAACACAAGACTTCACAGAAATTGAAAAAGAGAACATAGGGACAAACACCTGATCCAGACCTCAGTCCTTTGTAGTGTTCTGTCAGAAGGATAGGATGGAGGAAGGATAACAGAAAAGATCACCTAAACATAAATTGAGACTGTCAGAACCCAAGCTTACTCAGTGTAGAAGTTGGTGACATACAGATTCCAATATTCCCTGAGGAACAACAAAAAATTATAGATGTACCTAATATAGAGAATGATGCCAGAAGTTGAAGAGCTGGAAAGGGAAGAAATTCATTGCATAGCTGGATCTTTGGAGGAATAAAAATACAAGTTATTGCCTAAGTCTTTCTTTTTTAAAAAATTATTTATTTTCAATATACATTGATTTATGAATCATGTTGAAAGAGAAAAATCAGACAAAAGGGAAAAACAATAGGAAAGAGAAAAAAAGAACAGAAAAAAAGAAATGAACATAGCATGAGCTGATTTATATTCAGTCTCCTTAGTTCTTTTTCTGGATATAGATGGCATTTTCTGTCCAAAGTCAATAAGGATTACTTTAGATCATTTAACAACTGAGAAGAACCAAGTCTTTCATAGTTGATTATTGCACCTTCTTTCTGTTATTGTGTACAATGTATTCCTGGTTCTGCTTGTTTTGTTCAGCATCAATTCTTGTAAATATTTCTAGACTTTTCTAAAATCAGCTTGTTCATCATTTTTATAAAACAATTATATTCCATTATCTTCATATAGCACAACTTGTATAGCCATTTCCCAACTGATGGGCATCTACTCATTTTCTAATTCTTTGCTACCACAAAAAGAGCTGCTACAAAATGAATCCTTTGGTATACCAACTCAGCAATGGCCCATTTAGATCAAAGGTTATGCACAGTACTATAGCCCTTTGGGGATAGTTCCAGATTGCTCTCCAGAATGGTTGGATCATTTCACAACTCCACCAGCAATGCATTAGTGTCTCAGTTTTCTCACATCCTCTCCAACATTTATCATTATATTTTCCTATCATTTTAGACAATATGAGATGTATGAGGTAGTACCTCAGAGTTGTTTTAATTTAATTTCCATTTCTCTAATCAATAGTGATTTAAAACATTTTTTCATATAACTATAGATGACTTTAATTTTGTCATCTGAAAATGGTCTGTTCATATCCACTGACCATTTATCAATTGGGAAATGACTTGTATGCTTAAAAAATGACACAATTCTATATATATTTTAGAAATAGACATGTATGAGAAACTTTGGATATGAAGATTCCCCCCCCCCCCAGCTTTGTACATCCCCTTTAAGGTTGTTTGTATTGGTTTTGTTTGTGAAAAATATTTTTAATTTAATGTAATCCAAGTTATCCATTTCAACTTTAATAATTCTAATTCTTCTTTGGTCATAAATTCCTCCATTCTCTAAAGATCTGACAGGAAATTTATCCCTTGCACTCCTAATTTGTTTGTGGTATCATCTTTTATGCCCAAATCATGTATTGATTTTGACCTTATTTTGGTATAAGGTGTGAGATGTAGATCTAAGCCTAGTTTGTGACATATTATTTTCTAATTTTCCCAGCAATTTTTGTTAAATAGTGAGTTCTTATACCAGAAGCTGGAGTTCAGGAATTTTCAAATGCTAGATTGGTATAGGACTTGATTATTTTGTCATGTGTATCTAATCTATTCCACTGATCCACCAACTTATTTCTTAGCCAGTATCAAATGGTTTTGAAGATTGCTACTTTATAATATAAATTTAGATTTGGTACTGCTAAGCCACCATCCTTTGTATTTTTTTCATTAATTTCCTTCATATTTTTGATCTTTTGTTCTTCCAGATGAATTTTCTTATTTATTTCTAATTCTATAAAATATTTTTATTGGTATGGCTCTGAACAAGTAGATCAATTTAGGCAGTATTGTCATTTTTATTATAATAACTTGACCCAGCCATGAACAATTGGTATTTTTCCAATTGTTTATATCTGACTTTATTTGTGTGGGAATTGTTTTGTAATTGTGTTTATATAGTTTTGGGGTTTGTCTTGGCAGGTAGACCCCCAAGTATTTTATTTTATCTACAGTAATTTTAAATATAGTTTCTCTTTTTATCTCATGCTGATGGGCTTTGTCAGTAATATATAAAAATGCTGATGATTTGTGTGGTTTTATTTTATCTTCTGCAAATTTCTAAAGCTGTGAATTGTTTCCTATAGATTTTGGGGTGATTTTTTTTATCTCTAAGTATATCTAAAAATGTCATCATATCATCTGTAAAGTGACAATTTTACTCCCTCATTGCCTATTCTAATTTCTTTAATTTCTTTTTCTTTTCTTATTGCTAAAGCCAAAATTTCTAGTATAATGTTGAATAATAGTGGTGATGATGGGAATCCTTTTTTCACCCCTGATTTTATTGTAATGCATCCAGCTTTTCTCCATTACAAATAATGCTTACTGTAGGTTTTAGGTAGATAGTGCTTATTATTTTAAGGAACGCTTCCTTTATCTCTTTGCTTTCTAGACTTTTTAATAGAAATAGGTGCTGTATTTTATGAAAAGACTTTTTTGAATTTATTGAGATTATCATATTATTTCTGTTGGTTTTGTTATTGATATGGTACATCATGGTAATAATTTTGCTGATATTGAACCAGCCCTGCATTCCTGGTATAAATCCCATGTAGTCATAGTGTATTATCCTGTTTTGTACCAATATTCATTAGACAGATTGACCTATAATTTTCTTTCTCTGTTTTGGCTCTTCTTGGTTTACATAAGTGCCATATTTTTGTCATTGAATGAATTTGTTAGTACGCTTCTTTACCTGTTTTTTTTTCTTCAAATAGTTTACATAGTATTGGAATTAATTGTTCTTTAAATGTTTGATATAATTCATTTGTGAATCCATCCAAACTTGGAGGTTTTTTCTTTTTCCTTTAGAAGTTCATTAATGACTTATTCAATTTCTTTTTTATAAAAACTGACCTTTCTTGAAGTTTTTTTTTTTTTGGTGGTTTCATTGTGTCAAATTCTGTCCAGAGGCTTGGTTTCATGTGGTTTTCAAGGCAAACTGGGAAAGCTTGAATAGCTTCTTGACTTTGCTACTCCATCTTGGCTCCACCCCCTGAAATATCTCCCTAAGTTTCTCTGTGTCTTTGTTTAAAAGAGTCAAGAAATGGGCTGTTGTAGTGATGGTGAGGAATAGATAAAAAATTTCCATGTGGATACATAGTGATCAATGCGGGATATTGCATAATAACATTTCAGAATGAACTTTAATTCAGTATGAGAGGTATTGCATAAATATGATAGAAGATTATTTGAAGGAGAGCAGGAGAAAGTGGACTGAAGTTCAGCACTTCAGTGAGTGGTACAGGTGATAGAGGGGAAATTGAGATGCTGAGGGCTAGAACAAATATAGAGCTGCTGTTCCTGACTCTATCTAGGGCTTTGATGCAAGTATGACTAGAGACAGGATTGTGGGTCTTAATGTCACCACCCCATCCTCCCACCAGTGTTCACATGCACAAATTAGAAGAAGATAATCAAGTCTGATTTTAGGTCTGATAAAATTGCTGTGGACTTCGTGGTATTTTAATTTATTGGCAAGGCAATTGATGTAAAGTGATTTGCCCAGTGTCACTTAGCTAGGAAGTGTTACATGTCTGAAGCTGGATTTGAACTCAAGTCCTCCTGACTCTAGAGTTGGTGCTTTGTCTCCTGTACCATCTAGCCATCCTCAGAAATCTGGGAGACATTTTTATATCTATAAAATATGTAGCATCAATCAAATAACCTATCAATAAACAGACATTTATTAAGCACTTAGGTGTCATGAACTATGCCAGATGCTATGTATACAAAAGCAAAAATAAAACATTCCCTGCCCTCAAGGATTTTGTAAGATAATATTATAATTTAATGGGGGAAACAGTACATACATGAATAAATATATGAAAAATATATATGAGATTAGCCCTTTTTGAATTATTCTCTTTTAGAATTTTTAAAGTTTTATTTTGGAAGAGAATGCCTGGAGTTGGGGAAGGGAGTACATGTGCGTGTGTGTGTGTGTAGTAGGAAGACATAGAACAAAGGGTATATATAACTGTGAGTGACATTTGTATAACAAATTTTCTGTTCTCTATTCTGTTTCATGTATCATTATTGAATTTCTTACAATCCCTTTGTTTCACTTTACCATTTTATTTTATTTTCCCATGTGTTTGCTTACCATCTCATTCTAGTACATTAGAAAATGTGGTGTTAGCTCAATTCTAGCTAATATAAACTATTGAGACACTTTATGTCTTTTGCTTAAAGGTCTTCCAAATAATGACTTCATTAATTAATTTAGAATCCATAAAAATAGGTTTATCATTTGCTTACAGTACTACCAGGTTCTATTGGGAAATGGAAATTTTGAACTGTTTAAAAAATGAGATGTTTTTCTAGTTATACCTGTGTATGACCTCTGGGATAAACAGATATTTCACATTTATTTTTAATGTGAAATCTATTTTCTCTACCAGCTAAACACTATCCTAAGTTATTAAACATAAACATTTATATAAGATTAAGTCATTAAAATTCAGTTTGCATTTGTGATGTAAAAAGGAAAGGTCAGCTTGATCAAAGAGCACAGAATTAGCCATTTATATTACTGGCTTCCCTGTTCTTTCCAAGAACTTTTACATTTCTCAAATTGTGACTCTTTAACTTTAAAAATTCAATTTGATAAATAGTTATTGAATAGCTATTATGTAGAAAAGGAGAGGAGCTTTTGTCTGCAGAATATAGTGCTGGGCTTCTGACAGTAACTACATGAGCTTTAGCAAGTCACTGACTAGCTATTTCTTCCCTGACAACTCTGTAACTTAATTATACCTGAATTATTATTTCCCTGTGTTGATGGAGGCAGTTCCTAATGCTACAGAAATGACAGCTCCTTCCCAAGTTCATGTACAGGCAATGGTATATTCTTTATAACTTAGTCTCCCACGTTTGTGAGCCCTGTCTTGGAAGATCTTCAATGTTGTTAGTTCATTAAGACTTCACCTTAGACCTAATTTTTAACCATGCTTAGCTTATTTAGAAGTTTTCTGCATGTAAGTTTAAATTATTCTTACTCTCAGAATATCAGAACCTCCTGTTTGTCACATCTTCCACCAAAACAAGTGGAACTTTGAACTTGAGATTTTTGGATTACTTTAGTTATTTTCTTTCTTTCTTTCTTTCTTTCTTTCTTTCTTTCTTTCTTTCTTTTCCTTCCTTCTTTCTTTCTTTCTTTCTTTCTTTTTCTTTCTTTCTTTTTTCTTCCTTCCTTCCTTCCTTCCTTCCTTCCTTCCTTCCTTCCTTCCTTCCTTCCTTCCTTCCTTCTTTCTTTTCTTTCTTTCTTTCTTTCTTTCTTTCTTTCTTTCTTTCTTTCTTTCTTTCTTTCTTTCTTTCTTCTTTCTTTCTTTCTTTCTTTCTTTCTTTTCCTTCCTTCCTTCCATCTTTCCTTCCTTCTTTCTCTCTCTTCCTTTCTTCTTTTTTCCTTCATTCTTTTCTTTTTCTTTCTTACCTTTCCACATAACAAACACTGTACAATATACTATAGGTATTTTCAATGTCAATTTCTATGTCATTTCATTTTTAAAATGACTTTTCAACTATTAGACCTGTGAACTTGAACTTCTAGAAACTCAACATACTGTGTGTGTGTGTGTGTGTGTGTGTGTGTGTGTGTGTGTAGAAGAGGTAATACAAAATCTTCTAACTAGAGTGTGTTCTATATTTTGTATGTAACACAAAAATTAAATGAGACAGGACTTTTCTTCATGGAAATCAAATTTTAAGTTGCAATATACTAGATTAATACATTTACACATTGAGATTTACAATATGCTTTTCTTACAGTAAGCTGCTGATATTGATTGGGGTTCATTATTATCCTCCTTTTGTGGATTACAAAAAAAAAATTACAAGTCTCAGAGTGATTGAGTTGTTTAATGCACTTTAGATTCTTACTAAGTCTGTGACTAAAGATTGGAACCTAGATGTTCTGATTCCAAGTACATTATTATGCCATAATATTTTTCAAAAATATACTAATAGCTATTATATAAAATAGTATTTTAACAAATGTGTTACTTTTGTGCCAGAGATTCTCATGGCATGAATAAATTGAATCTCTTACAGAGAGGTTTTTTTTTTCACTTTTTGGGGCTTATTGTCCACATAAGAATGTAGATACTCTGTAATTTGGTGCATATGTGTTTAGTATTGATATTAATTCTTCGTCTATAGTGCTTTTTAACAAATGTAACTTTTTTTCTTATTTCTTTTAATTAGGATTTTTTGCTTTGTTTTTTTCAGTGAGATCATGACTGCAACCCCTGTCCCCCCCTTTTTATTTCAGCTGACACAAAGCAAATTTTGCTCTAACTTCTTATTGTAATTCTGTATATATCTTTCTATTTCAAATGAGTTTCTCATAAAATACATTATTGGATTTTGGGTTCTAAACTATTCTGCTATCCTGTTCCAATTTGTGGATAAGTTCATTTTATTCACAATTCATAGTTATACATGTTAATTATTTCCCTCTGTCCCTATTTTCTTATCTTATTCCTTTCTTTTCCTTCTGCTCCCTCTTTAAGTCTCTTTTGCTTATATTAATACCGCTTTAATTTGCTCTCCCTCACATCCTCTTTTATTTTTATTTTATTTTTTTTTAGGACTTGGAAGTTTATTTTATTTTATTTTATTTTAAATAACTTTTTATTGATAGAACCCATGCCAGGGTAATTTTTTTACAACATTATCCCTTGCACTCACTTCTATTCCAAATTTTCCCCTTAGTCCCTCCACCCTCTCCCCCAGATGACAAGTATATCCTAGATACAATATATGTGTGCAGAACTGAACAGTTCTCTTGTTGCATAGGGAGAATTGGATTCAGAAGGTAGAAATAACCTGGGAAGAAAAACAAAAATGCAAGCAGCTTATTATATTCATTTCCCAATGTTCTTTCTTTGGGTGTAGCTGCTTCTGTCCATCCTTGATCAATTGAAACTGAATTAGATCTCTTTATTGAAGAGATTCACTTCCATCAGAATACATCCTCATACAGTATCATTTTTGAGGTATATAATGATCTCCTGGTTCTGCTCATTTCACTTAGCATCAGTTCACTAAGTCTTGCCAGTCCTCTCTATATTCATCCTGCTGGTCATTTCTTACAGAACAATAATATTCCATAATGTTCATATACCACCATTTACTCAACCATTCTCCAATTGATGGGCATCCATTCATTTTCCAGCTTCTAGCTACAACAAACAGGGCTGCCACAAACATTTTGGCACATACAGGTCCCTTTCCCTTCTTTAGTATCTCGTTGGGGTATAAGCCCAGTAGAAACACTGCTGGATCAAAGGGTATGCACAATTTCACATCCTCTTTTAAATATTAACCCTTTCCCCTCCTATTTCCCAGTGAATAAGATGAATCTTTTTGCCTTTGTATATGGGTCTTTGTCCATCGTTTATAAAATCAGAAGAAAATGAGGTTCTAGTATTACCTATGCCCTCCACTACTCTTTCTGTGCTAAAATTCTTATGTAATCCATTTATGTGAGGTAATTTTCTATATTCAACTCTCTGTCTCTCTCCTTCTCCTAATACGTTCCTTTTCTTTACTTCTATTTTTCTTTTGAGATCATCTAAATATAATTATACCTATAATAGACTTTCACTCATTCTCTGTTCAATTAGGC